>NW_025946541.1:0-1237 GCF_000764305.2 Hyalella azteca
GATGCGGAGATGTTACTCGGGCGCCCCAACCGAGCGTCTCTACCTTAATCTACCCAAACACGCCGGCGATACGCCTTGGATTTTTAACTGGGTAATCTCGCCGGTGTCGGGGCGCTGAAGAGCTGCGCGTTTCCTCTGGGGTGATTCTCGCTTCCGAGGCCTCGAGCAAGGCGCCGCTCGCGGTCGGCCACAAGGGAGTAGTGGGAGGCTCGCAAAATGGATCACTTCCCAGGGATCTACAATGAAGTTTTCTTTTCCTACACAGATAATTTCCTTCTTTTCCTCCTGCACTTTATCGCTCCATATAAAGGAAAGTATTATTTCACAAACTTTGCACTAATCAACAAGTTCCCAAACTTTTTGTGATCAAGTAACACTATGAGGTTTCGTACATTGGCTGCGTAGCACCGAATATCACTTTCACATATTAGCTATTAATATGTAGCATTAGAGGCATTAAATAAGTTTTTATTTTAGACGGCGATGAGCTGTTTGATAAAATGAAGTGGCAAACGCTGCAAATCCTAGCAAGATTATTCTTTTAGGTCGTATCATCTTCTGAACTGAAGAATAATCGATTTAACCAAAAATCGTTCATGACATATTGTAAGTGTTGCCTACCACGTATAGCGGGCGTGCGCACCTCAGTTTGTGAACCGCTGCTCTGATCATCGATTAATATGGTGACGTGTGAATGTTTTTGCTCACGAAAATGCTTACAAAAAGATCGTGTCATATTGTGACACGATGTCATATGATTTTTCATATTGTGATAAGGTTTCAAGAATTCTTTTCGTGTGCAACGTCTCCGCTCGTGTGCACTGCCTCATATATTTATCTCCAGTTCAACGAAGATTTACGATGCAGGCTTTTGGCAATTGGGTAATGCAATCATAAGGCAAGCTTTGTTTCAAATCTGAATGAAATAACTGAAATTTGTATCAAAGCTGACATTTACTTGTGAAACTAAATTAACTAAATATTGAATCTAAACTAACTAAATCTAACTTAATTGAATCAACTAAAATATTGAATCTTAATCAGGTATTGCATTGGGCATTTCTTTGAATAATTGTCGTCGTAGTTTCCTTTTTGGATTTTGATAAATGTTTGTGAAACAATAGACCTGACGGCAGTGACATCACGGAAACAAAAAAACATATCCGTACATGAGCCCCGTTGATTATCTTTCTTGTCGCACATCTCTGTGAGTAAGCCGTGTCAACATGAGCCATGC
>NW_025946542.1:0-459 GCF_000764305.2 Hyalella azteca
TCTACATGTTTACAAATCTTTTTTTCTAGTCTCTTATAAGTTGTATTAAACATTGAGCGTAGAATAACAAGCTCCCGTAATCTATCATCTTACGTGAGCGTTGTCGGTTGTCGGTCTTTAACCGCTTGGTATACCTCAGAAGCCGAGTGAATCTATATGTTTACAAATCCTTCTTTCCAGTCTCATAAGTTGTATTAAACATTGAGCTTTGAATAACAAGCTCGAGTAATCTATCATCTCGTGAACGTTGCCGGTCTGTAACCGCTTGGTACCTCAGAAGCCGACTGATGGATTACCGTCCGACCGAGCACCTGGCTACTCGAGTCCCCCCACCAGCGCGCCCTCTACGGTGCTAGTGACGGAAGGCCGAGCCCTGATCAGACCCTACGGCTACCCTGTCATTTTGGACGAGTATGGCAAACCTCGGTCTTCCACTAGAGAATCTTGGATGTCCGAGGA
>NW_025946543.1:0-691 GCF_000764305.2 Hyalella azteca
AGGGACCGGGACAGGTGAGAGAGGGAGCGGGACTCCCGCAGGGACCGGGACAGTTGAGAGAGGGAGCGAGGTTCCCGCAGGGACCGGGACAGGTGGGAGAGGGAGCGAGACTCCTGCAGGGACCGGGACAGGTGAGAGAGGGAGCGGGACTCCCGCAGGGACCGGGACAGTTGAGAGAGGGAGCGAGGTTCCCGCAGGGACCGTGACAGGTGAGAGAGGGAGCGAGACTCCCGCAGGGACCGGGACAGGTGAGAGTGCCCTGGCTTTATTTGTCTCGTGTTCACACATGTTCATCAATCAAGTTGATTGATGTAGCATTAGATGATTCTTGTCACGGTATGTCATTGCAGAACACGTACCACCCGTGCTGATGAATACCTTCTACTTATCATGACGCATTTTGCACAAATCATTAATGCAAAACATTACTTGAATTACGACGGATAAACTGATATGTGATAACAATGTGTATTCTCAAAAGATAGAAGCGAGTTTGCTTTTATGATGGAGGAATTGTGCGAATCTCGAATGTCTTCTGGTTTATCAATACGGTGCCCAAGACTTTTTATGGTATTAATTATGTCTTTCATTGTTATAATTTTATTTTGAATTTTAATAACTAATTACAACTGGTGGGCAGAGGTGACCGCAGCAAGCCACGCTCCTACTTCAGCAGCAAGGGACAGCAAGG
>NW_025946544.1:0-660 GCF_000764305.2 Hyalella azteca
ACAATTTATGCATTACCGTTTAGCGATTTCAAAGGATGATGTAATATCGGTACGAATATTGGAGCTTTTTATTTAAGAATAGACTATATTTTTATGAACTATGTTTTTGAATGTGCTACTTTTCTAAATGATGCCTATGCTGAGTTCTCGTTTACAACTGGCATAGTGCGCAGATAGACGGACCGCAGCACACCCGAGAACAATGGCCCACAGCTCAAATTCGGTGACATCCATCCTCATTGACGTCTAGGTGGCAACAAGTGTTCAAAGCGCGCGGTCTCAAACTACCGAGTACAAAAGTAGTGTGAACGGTTGTGCGCGGTGAGGCACTGCAGCAAAAGACTTAAAGCGCATGTCGTTGCCACTAGTGTAAACGGGCCTTTAGGTGCAGTACTCCACAGGCGCTGCCGATCACCAAAACGTATAAAGCGCCGCTGGTATCGATCGTTATCTTCCCCGCGGTGTTTTCAAAAATCGCTTCACCAGAAGATAGATACCAAGTTTAGTACCCACACCACCTGTAATAATTCAATACACGAAATGAGCCAAACTCACTAAGACAACCTAAACACGATTAAAGAATAGGTTTAGACATTTTCGGTTAACCAATTCGAACACGACTGTTTCACACGAACACTATAGGCATCCGAAACCATAGGC
>NW_025946545.1:0-1327 GCF_000764305.2 Hyalella azteca
TTGGGGAAATTTGCCTGCTGCCACTCGGCAATCTTGATGAAGTCGGAGTCTTGAGGAATCCACAGCTTGAAGGGCCGTTCTTCAAGTGTAATTTTTTGCAGTCCAATGCAGCAAACGCCAGAAAATGCTAGGCAGAGCAATATGGTTAAACACGGATGCGTGGCCACCGCTTTTCCAAAGCGAAAAAATACATTTTCCAACGATGAGCTGATTGATCGACTGCATCTGATTAATCTGCTCTCATTGCGAGTGGTAGATTTAGATGTTGCTGGAAAATATTGTTTGGTAAATAACGACTCTGATTGGTCAGTATCAAGTCTGTTACATGATGGCACCTCTGTGTCAGTATTGCCATTTTCCCGGCCTAAAGGGCGGTGATTGAGATCAAAATTCTGCGACTTGATTTTAGGTGAGATTGGCTGCAGCGAACACAGCCGTGCGGTTGAGTCATCTTCTGGTGCCGTTGACATTATTGCTCGGTTCTTTAGCCTCGAACACCTGCGGAACACAGACGCATTAGAATTAAATCTCGTAATTTTCCAGCACCAGGCATAAGAGAGCCTGTCCATGTTGTCAACACGACTAGCACTTCGGCGCGACATGAACTATGTTTATGATGTAAATGTACGTGTTATTTTTGTAAAAATAGCGCTATGCATGCAGCATTGAGTTAAAGTCAGTGAAGTGCATAGACTACAATGTGCATTCATGATTATATACATAATGGTAGACACAACATGCAATCCCTGTCAAAATTTTCGTACCGATTAAGGTCGTTTTAGAGGAACTATATTCGGCTTAGGGGTGAATCAGGAGCAAGTCGGCCACGTAGGGTGTTTTGCTTCTATTTACCAGCCTCATTTGGAAGTCAATTGCCCGGTAGGCCAAATCTGTGTAATATGATTAAAAAGAGCAGCTGGTCAAGCTTCGTCATGATGCCCCTGGTCAAACGCTGATGACGCTACCGCATGATGGGGCTGGTCAGAATCTGAACAAGGAAACCCACTAACAATCGAAGTTCCCGCCATACGGGGGTATGCGGGTATGTGCATGGGGGTCTACCTCCCGCACCCCCCATCCGGACAGAGCATTAACCGTTGCAGCTAAGGCGCCAGTTTAGATCGAACCGTGACTCGACCAGTACCTAGTGAAGAGTGTTCATTGCTCAATGCTTATCGAAAAGGTAGTATTATAGTTTTGTCTCATTCAGAGAGCTTTAAACAATTTGATGCTTTCAGAGAGCTTTAAACAATTTCCTTAAATTATGACGTATTTGACTGGAAAATTTAAATTATGAAGGAAAATTTGTTAAGTTTTTCCCACGAGT
>NW_025946545.1:1686-2558 GCF_000764305.2 Hyalella azteca
GTATTAAGGACATGAATGTGGCTGATTCATGGTCGTTTCTCAAAGACACGGTTATGTCTGCAGTTCATGCTTGTGTACCCAAGATTACGCTTGGAGGAGTCAAAAAGTCCCAGTGGATGAACAGTGCAGTTAAGACCTGTCTCTTATACACATCTAGATGTGTATAAGAGGCCGTGTCTGTCCCGAACGTATCAGGTACCAAATACGCGCGCCCCACGATCGCCCCAAGCTCGACGAGTAATTTCACAAGATTCCATTTCGGCGCTTATTTCGCTACGGCAACCGGAACCTAAAGCGGACATAGTGCTTCTAATTTACCCGGCCATAAGAACTTGGGGCGTCCGTGTGCCAGCGGCTGACAGGTCTTCGAATTTCGATAGGGATAATGATTATATACATAATGATAGACTACAATACTCAATAATGATTATATACATAATGATATACTACAATATTCAATAATGATTATATGCATAATGATAGACTACAATATTCAATAATGATTATATACACAATGATATAATAAAATATTCAATAATGACTATATACATAATGATAAACTACAATACTCAATAATGATTATATACATAAAGATATACTACAATATTCAACAATGATTATATACATAATTATAGACTACAAAAATTCAATAATGACTATATACATTGTGATATACTACAATATTCAGTAATGAATATATACATATGATATACTACAATATTCAATAATGACTATATACCTAATGATATACTACAATATTCAATAATGACTGTATATATAATGATATACTACAATATTCAATAATGATTATATACAAAATGATATACTACAATATTCAATAATGACTATATACATAATGATATACTACAATA
>NW_025946546.1:0-2443 GCF_000764305.2 Hyalella azteca
CAGCTCACACAATTTTTATTTAGTAGCTGATGTTTTGTGACATTTTTTCGATTTTCCGACATATCTCTAATCAGGAAATTGGACTTGAAATTGGATATCAGTTTACTTGAATTTCAACCATCATTGGATATTTGCAAAAAATTTGATAGTTTTTCACAAAAAAATTTAAAATCAATAATGTAGCAAAATTTTATACAGCACCTCAGCGTGGCCTGGGACTGCTACATTCAGAAACACTTTTTTTCACTAATTACTTTTACTTTAAAATGTATATTCCATTATCACATGCCATTATCTTCCATCCATGATGTATATTCAAAATTTTAATTAGAAAAATTAATAAATTTAATAATGCTTTACAACCGTTAATGATTTTCTAATGGGGTGAAGGGAACATTCAATTAAGCTAATGCTAATTAGTTAATAAATGTTATCATTTGATTAGCCGCCAATTAAGCTTTGATTATAAATTTGATTAAAACTTAAGTCTACACGAGTATAAGGACAAGAGCCTTTAATTATTAATCACATTATTTAATGGCCCAATTATATATATACTTAAAAAATGACATTTTTCACCAATATCGTTATTATTTTGTAGCTAACAAATGTTTATATATTAGAAAATATTGAGAAATTTAATCAAAAATGGAAAAAATTAAATGACTTAACAATTGATTTTAAAAAATTCAAATAACAGAAACGGTAATCTAATTTAGCTTTAATTATCAATTATAAAGATTAATTAAACCAAAATTATTCATTTCAAGAAGACATGTTTGCAAAATTTATTAATTCTAGAAAACCCAAAATTCCTGAAACTTATTCAGCATGGTCTTTATTCAGTTATAAACTATTATTATTTAACATACAATTAAATGAATGAATGAAAATTGAATTTTTCTCCACGTAAAAAAAAGTTCAAAAGTTGTTTCCAGAAAAAAAATAATATTCAAAACTTTGGTTAAAAAAAAGTTTAAAGTTGGTTTTGAAAAAAATTTCTTTTAGAAAATCCGGTTCTGAAAAAAAATTAAAAGTTCGAAAAGTTGATTTTGAATTTATTTTAATTTGGTTCTGAAAAAAATTTAAAAAAGTTTGAAAAGTTGGTTAAGTCGCTGAACCATGGATTACAAATATGGTTGTAACCACAATCATGGTGGTTAGTATGGTTGTTTCACGTGTCATGGTAGCAGGTTACTGTAGCCGCGGTTGAGATGGTGGGTGGGCGGGTGTGTTGGGTTGTAATTGGGTTGAGAACTTCCAGGGTTGAGGTGTCAGAGGAACGGGTTGAATGAAGAACTACCGGCAACCTGGAAATATTTGATATTTTTTAATAAATAAAATATTTAATAATAAAATTTAATATATAAATTTAATAATNAGTGATAATAATAATAATAATGATAATAAGCAACTCTTGTAAGTAGAAAATGATAATTGCTTATACCTATTAATAAAGCTATTATGATATATGATACTGGTATAATGAAAAAATGACTCGGCAACTTCTGTTAGTAAATAACTTTAATTATAATTATTATATAATTTATTATATATAATTATTATAATAATTATATTATACTATATATAATTATAACTATATATAGTAAATTAATTAAAATAATATTTTTAATTATAACTATTTTAATATATTATAATAATAACTAATAAATAATAATAATAATAATAAACTCTTGTCAGTAGAAAATGATAATTGCTTATACCTTTTATGATATATGATATACCGGTAATGAAAAAATTGTTTAGAACTATAGTATATGATATAAATACCATATACTGATATATGGTATGATATAAATGATATAAACTCTTGCCCAAATAAAGCGATAATTATTATGATAATGATAAGATCTATTACAATACCTATATGATATAATGAAACAATTCATTATATCTATTAAAAAAATACTTCTTAAACTTAAGAATTTAGTATACATTAACATTCAGTTTATTAAAATATCATCTAATTTTAATAAAAATTTTCATATATTCCAAGCATTCCACAACATACATCCCTTCAATTTTATACCTTTCCATGCCAAATACATTCCTTAATTCTTTATTTCATACCTCACACAGGACAGGGAGGCATGCCTTATACAAGGAATGTAAGAAAACCCTAATACCAATGGCTGTGTAAGACCCTGTATATTGTACATATACATTATTTATAGTCCTGTATATATGGAAAGTCTTATTTGTATATATTTATATATTTACTCATACATGTAGAATTTATTTTAAATCTGGGCAAGAATTTGTAAAAGTTTGAATTTTTAAATTCTTCAAATAAAAATACATTCATCCACATACACTGAGAGAAATGTGTGGGTCTGGATGACCCACTTAGATGAGTCAAATGTGTCAAAAATTTTGATGACACATTTGAGTCGCGGTTGAGCGGTGTCACAAGACAGACGTG
>NW_025946547.1:0-1867 GCF_000764305.2 Hyalella azteca
CATTGACTAAATTAGAAAGCGCATCATATCACATCATTGTGATTCTCTAACCGCAAGTCAATTTATTCGTTCCGGCACGATTGTACATCAGTTCATTTTATTGCCAGCAGTCTAGAACAAAGGCTAGGACAAATAGAGCAATCAAGCCCTGTGATGGCAGGCAGAAACACACCACAGTCTTCAATAAAAGACAGGCTCTAAATGAACTGACGGCAATAAAACTAAAGGCATAAAAAACCTGGACCAGCGCCCAGGACGAATTAAGAAGCACAGTAAAGGTCGATCAGATGACCGGAACTTGCCGCACGTTCTTCCTATCCGCAAACCCAAGCAATTGTGTGTGACCAAACTGCGGTCAACCGACCAACTGACGCTTTTAATCGTTGTCTTTTAGGGGCTCGTAATCGCTTGGTCCGAACGCAGTTATCTGTTTCATGACATGATGTAACTCAATTTATAGAAGGATGCACATAAAGTTTTACTGAAAATTACGCATCCGAAGATAAAGCATTAATTTCAACGAATCGTTCTCGAGTTTCAGAAGTCCGGATTGTCGTAGTTTCCAATATTAAAACATATTGTTTTACTCTTGATTACGAATTTTACAATAGTAAAAAATACATTGAATGGTATTTGCTAATCACAACTTCTAATAGCTTCTCTGATGCGTCATATACTAAGATATGATGGATGATGATTAGCACGTCTTCACTAAGTTGGTTCAACTACAACTATTAATTGAGATGCCCGTCATTAATTTTAAATTATAACCAATCATCAGATTAATCAGTTCGGGTTTATTTCTAAACGATGATTGATTTCTACATGGTGAATGATTTTTAAATGATGAATGATTTCCAAATGATTTTCTAAATGATTTTCTAAATGATTAATTGTCATGGAAATGTTGGGAGCATTCGACTTTAATAGTCTTCGATCTTAACGTCATGTAGCGAGTTTGTGCTAGCGTTTTACTACGTTTTACCATACCCTTCTCATCTTTTGACTAGAGAAAATTGTATCATGTATCGACATAAAAATTTCATTGTGCATGGCTTCACATTCAAGAGATAAAAACATAAATGAATTATTTAACGAGCAACGGTTCCATTAATAGGTCAAGTAAAGTAGAAACTAATGGCGACACCCATACCGTGTCCAACGGCTACAGCTATAGCGCTCTATTCCCGACGCCAATTCGTCTTGGTAACCAGCGGTTTGCATTCATTCCGCAAGCAATGGTTTTTCCATTACAATAAAAATATCAGAAAATTTAGAACGGAAGTAACAATCAGTTCATTTGAAGTCGTTGAAATTACATAACTTTAGCGTCTTGCGTGATCCCATTGAGATGACATTAATGCTATAATCACACTGCACGTTCATTACCATAGATATAACAGGCTTTGGCATGATTCTCTTTTAAGAATGAACACTGTGATGACTAGTGGAGTTCATTAAGATTTAGTGTGAACAATATTCACAGTCTGCGGTATTCTTATGCTGCGCTCGGCTTACATTTTTAGAACAAAAGGAAATTGTTCGCTCAATTCTTCGATGTTCAAACGTCCGCTTCACAAAAACGCAGCCAAATCATTGGTGGTGAGATATTTTATGACAACCATATGACAATGCGTTCAGCATTCAGTCTGTTGAAGATTTTCAGCTAATAAATATGTTCGTAATGAAGGGTTAATTCGTATTTTGGTTCCTTTTAACCATTTAATAGCAATTTTTCATAAGGAAATAAATATAGTGCAAACCTATGATGACTTCAATGAATCGAACACAATTATACCAGCATTATTATCGTCATTGTGCATTTATTTCAACAACGATTAGCGGATTATCAAAATCTGATTGATAT
>NW_025946548.1:0-332 GCF_000764305.2 Hyalella azteca
AGCGCGATGTTGGGCCATGTAGTTGGAGGCACAGACATGCCATCGAGCTAAGCCAGGACGCTGGTCAACCCGCGACTATGTGCGACTTTACATTAGCCGGAAGCCCTACACGAGGTGGTGGTGGTGCGGGTCTGATATTGAATCTATATAAATACTTTCAAACATACTGAGCAGCAATGAACACGTTATATAGCTCCTTCATACAGGAAAGGTGATACATTGCTGCAGTTTGATATCGAATGGGATATTTTCCCATATCTCTAGTCGGTTAGTCTAAAGGCCCAGCCCCTGGCTTGCCCTGCAACGTTCTCGTCCCTGGAGCGACGAGCTCG
>NW_025946549.1:0-2307 GCF_000764305.2 Hyalella azteca
CTAAATGCACAAGAGGCATTTAGAACTTTTCTTCCTTTGAAACTTTCGTCAAGCAGTTCATTCCGTGTTGACTTATCATCACCGCCGCATTCTAATGTCGTACAGACGCAATTTTGGAATTTCAATACGTTTTCGAGGGTCAAGTGTTCAACTTGATAAATTGGTTGATGGCTCATTTCGGTATTGACTTTTAAATTGTGATTCCCGTGTTCTTAAAGGAAAAAAAGTTTAGGCACGGACCGAACTAAAGACGTAGCGCAATCAAGCTCACGAGGAGCAGAGAAGCGTTTGTTTGTGAATTGGCAAAACAAACAGAATTGATGTCACACAGAAACGGAATTGGAGTCACATACGTTAATACATCAGTCAACTCTTCTTGATTTTAAGTAGCACAATGAGGTAGTGATAAAACATTCTTAATTTTGTTAATGGATCCACAAAAAATGATTTTGATTTCGTAATCAAAGATCTCGCATCCACCAAACTTACGAGCTGACATGGGTCTATCCGATTATAAAGCATCTATGTTTATATACTTATTAATGGTTGCATTATTCAGGATCGTTTTCTACTGTTTTTAATAAACGAGAAATTCAATCTCCATTCATTTGAGTCTAATTACTTTAGTTTCATTGCTCCTGTTTCTGCACAGAACATACTTTTCCACGCAATTCCTGAACGTTTCTTTTTGTGAATATGAATTGGGTTAGGAATTGATGGAAAATTAAGTTAAAATAAAGATGTAGAGATGGAGAAAAATGTTAAATTAGTTAAGCTAGGATTAGTTGAAAAAATATAACTCAGTACTCACGTCAGCGAGTGACAGAGAGCGCATTTTCTCGTCGATGAAAACGTGAAGTCACGGACGGACAGACAGACGGACATGGCGAGAACAATAGTGCATTTTTTCTATAAATGAGAAAATGCGCTAAAAATAGGCAGGTTTGAATTAATTTTGCATTAATAAGACTTAGGAAATTCCGAGTAACCGTTGGCTAGATACACATTCATTAAAATAAATCTCATAACATAACATATTGATCTCGGCGCTGAAGTGTAGGCCTGCATGATGTGGCCTGTCGCCGATTCTTTTTTTTTTGTGCCTTGTTCACAGAAGATCTAATATCGTGTCATTTGACCGGATCTTTTCATGACTGACGAATAGTTTCAAATAGCTACGTACTAGACTTCCATCGGGTTCAATATGGGGTTACTTTATAGGTAAAATTTTAGGTAGCAAAGAGACGGCTTAGTTATAGTACTCTGAAATGAATGTTTATTTCCGTATTTTAAGGTATCTTGGATATACAATGAGAGTCAGCTCGCCTGACGTCGAAGTTGCATGAGTAATTATGACAGCATTTGTTGCAGTTGCGGGCCATTTAAGATAACACCTAAACTTAGTCATACGCATCCTTGTACAATTAATGAATTAGATTCGACGGCTAAAGCCTGTTAATGCCCTTGTGTATTACTTACCAGCCATACAGCCTCTGATAAATTGTGTATTACTTACCAGCTATAAAGCCTCTGATACATAACATAAATATTAAATCATCATTCTTACTTATTACCCGGATTAAACGCACATTTGCATTTGGTGTCACACAGCAGTCGATCAGATGTTGTGACATTTTCAATATAAACCAAGCCATTATGTTATAGGTACTAATTCTTATGTTGTGCTGTGTAACAGCCTGTGTTGTACTGCAATCAGAGTAATGTTTATGAGTACTGGCTGTAGTAATGTTTATTAATTAAGCTATTGGGAGTAAATGTTTATGAGTAAATCCCAATAGCTGAAAAATAAATATTTAGAGATTTCCAATAATTTTGGCCATTGTAGCGGCGTTACATTTTACTGTAGCGGGAGCGCTCGCTACAATCTAGTGGGTGTAGCGGTAGCGGTAGCGCCCGCTACATTTAGAGCATGTAGCGGTAGCGGTAGCGCCGCTACATTTCAAAGTAGCGCTGCCCAGCTCTGACTGCAATGTACAGTAGTGCACTGTACTATATACTGTATTGTACATAGTATAAAAATAGTAATAGAAGTACTGTACTGTACTATTTATACAATATGAAATGATCGCATGCATGGAGTTGCACAGTGTTGTTGTTTTATCTGCACAGGAAATTGCTGCCTAAAAAACGAGGATAATGATGGGGATAACTTGTTATTAAAAAAAATTTTGGGTAGAAATTCCTCTTGGAAATATTCTATTTTTGCTAGCTGTCAAGGTAAATGAGTCAAATGGTTTTGAAAAACTTCCATGCAATCTGAACACTAAATCTAAATGCACAAGAGGC
>NW_025946549.1:5582-6203 GCF_000764305.2 Hyalella azteca
AGATTTAAAGTAAGATGGTAGAAATACTTGAACGTTGAAGCAGGTAAGTTGACAATCGGTACGGTTGAATGGCTGATATAAGTGGCAAAACGGCAATGATAACTGCAAAAATGTCAGTCTTTTGAATCTAGTCAAGAATACCGAGATTTCAAGATTTTAACACAGATGTGGTCACTGGCGGCACGTATAATGTTAGACAAACGATAACTGATGCTGATGAGGACTCCTTAAGATCCGCGGCAGAACCCCTGATTTAGACTAATACTTATTCTTCGGCTGAAGTTATAGAATCGGTTTCTAGAAGCAAGATAATTCGGTTTATAATATATAATAAACAAACCCTAGCCTAATACAAATTAACGGTGAGAAATTAGGAATTTTTCACAGATGGTAAAATTAAAAACATTTTTGCAAGCTAAAAAATCAGCGTTTTTTAATTAGTTAGGACTGTATATTCAAAATTTTGTTCAAATCTGTTCAGTATTTTGGAAGAAATTCTTTGAGCACTGCGAATTTAGGCTTGTATCGCAATATACGCGTAACTCACGCATGAAGGAAAAAATTAAAAAATTTACGCGCTTAACATCACCATTAGGTTCTAATAAATACATGTTCCATGTT
>NW_025946550.1:0-336 GCF_000764305.2 Hyalella azteca
GACTGGCCGAGCTTTGGGCAGATCAAGGATTTTACACGATGGTCGCGAAAACCTCCCTCTCAGACTTCGCTGCATTTTGACTACAAGCCTTAAGGTTGTTGTCGGTGAGGAAAATATCTGGTGGTGGTGGTGGCGGTGGCGTGATGGTGGTGGTGGCGGTGGCGATGGTGATGGGGTGGTGTTAATGGCGGTGGTGAAGATCATTAGGTGTTGGGTGCTGTGGTGAAGATATTTGGGCGTTGAGGGCGGTGGTAAAGATCGTGTGGTCATGATGGTGGCAATGAAATTTTTGGGGTGACGGTGGTTGAGGTTAACAGTGTAGGGTTGATGGTGGTG
>NW_025946551.1:0-482 GCF_000764305.2 Hyalella azteca
GTCCGGTGCCACGTGATGCTGGTGGTTCACTGGTACATGGTGGGTCCGGTGCCTCGTGATGCTGATGGTTCACTGGTACATGGTGGGTCCGGTGCCTCGTGATGCTGGTGGTTCACTGGTACATGGTGGGTCTGGTGCCTCGTGATGCTGGTGGTTCACTGGTACATGGTGGGTCCGGTGCCTCGTGATGCTGGTGGTTCACTGGTACATGGTGGGTCCGGTGCCACGTGATGCTGGTGGTTCACTGGTACATGGTGCGTCTGGTGCCACGTGATGCTGGTGGTTCACTGGTACATGGTGGGTCTGGTGCCTCGTGATGCTGGTGGTTCACTGGTACATGGCGCGTCTGGTGCCTCGTGATGCTGATGGTTCACTGGTACATGGTGGGTCCGGTGCCACGTGATGCTGGTGGTTCACTGGTACATGGTGGGTCCGGTGCCTCGTGATGCTGATGGTTCACTGGTACATGGTGGGTCCGGTGC
>NW_025946552.1:0-31905 GCF_000764305.2 Hyalella azteca
ATGCAATATTCGAAACATCGTTTCCTATTTTATATCTACCAGCGACAACAAGAAATTGCGTTCGGTTCATTGAAAGAATTAACCATAAATTATTTAATAATAAGAATGCTCTGGTCTTCAATTAAAGTTGCCTAAATGACCATTTCCTGCACCACGTCTGGACATGAAAGCTTTAAAGTTACGTGATCGATGGTGCAGTTCAGGAGTTAACTGCTCACCAAGTGTTCACCAGCAATACTATGAGATGTATGGATAACTGTTGAAATACGACCATTTTATATAAGTAGCATTAATCTGATCAAATCGCCAGGCTCAATAAACCAAAGATATGAGGTTTTATATGGCCGCAGATAAAAATTTTAAAAGGTGCGTGCAGCTTGTGCAGTGTATAGATGAAATCAAAAGAATTAAAAGTCTTATTAATTTATTTTCTTTCCTTTTTACTTTTCAATATTTAACCTATCCGTAAGAACAATTGGTATCACGAAAACCAATTTCATATTAAATGAATTCTAATCCTACTTGACACCAAGTCCTGAAATTAGACGATATGTTAATCTGTTCCGCACATGCAAGACAATGTTTTGAGATGGTCGATAGCAAGCTACTGACGTCCTTTGTTATTTTTATCTAAGAGAGGCGCGGTAGTGGAGTAATTAACAATATTGACTATAAATAATAGCTAAAATATCGCAAGCATTAAATGTTCCGTATATATTAAAATAGATATCTAAACCGATTTAGCAGGAAATGATCTAATTAACTTCTTAACCTCGGATGCTGAATCATAAAAATTTGAAAGTGTTCTGAAAATGGTTGATGATGAGAAAGCTCGCAGCGAATCAACGGGTTTTGAAACTGGGAAAATTTTCGAGCAGATGTTAGCTTACGAATGTAATTTTGCGCTTATTGTGTAAAATGGAAGAATTATTTTTGGAGACTTGCTAGTCTCAGACGTCACATTAATCACATTTTCCATTAAGCTTTCATCAAGGCTCAAACGAAGCATTCTTCTTCTACTTTTTTACTTCAGCCAGTATCAAAGGTTGATGAATCTGCTAAAATTTATGTTATTACTGTGTTTTAAATTTTTTATTAGATGACATTTATCGAAGGGCTTCCTGGTCTGAAAAGCGTTTGCCGGCATCTGAAGGCAGGTGATTCCATTGGAGCACGGTTCTGGAAGAAGAAGCAATACAACGAAAGAAGTTTCAGCTCAGAAAAAAGTTCTCTTCTCACTTTCCAGCATTAGTTTTGCGTTTAACCATAAATTCCAAAGGCTACTAGAATTAAACATCAAATAGTGATTTTAATTGTTCTCATAATAGTTTTTCCGACGTATATAGTGGTTGAAATTATACGAAGATGAATTTCAGGTATTAAGATTTTGCCATTAGAAATTTCTTATAATTTCTATGTAGTTCCTTTGAAATTTTTTGAAGAAACAGATTTGAGAAGAGCCATGAGGTCAAGAGTTTTATCTAAAGGCTTGAACTTTTGCAGCCATCACCGTACTATAGAGGTGTGAAAGCAGACGCTATAACACCTTTTATCGAGTCAGCGTGGCATAATAAACGATCGCTATCATGCTCGTAAATAACACGTTTTGTTTACAGTGAGCAGCTCTATGGATAATAGTAAGCCGCGACCTTATGTGAAGAATTTATTGATTGATTATGTACATTTACAACATCGATGTAAACTACTGTAATGAGAACCGGAGCTTACATAATCCAGCGTGCGGTGCGATCAAGAAGGTTCCACAGCAACTAGCATGAAATTGCATTCATCATAGTTTGAACAAAGCATTCATCACAGCTCGTATGTAGCATTCATCACATCTCAGGAGATGCATTCATCACAAATCGAATGAAGCATTCATCATAGCTCGAACAAAGCATTCATCACAGCTCGAATGAAGCATTCATCACAGCTCGAACGAAGCATTCATCACAGCTCGTATGTAGCATTCATCACATCTCAGGAGATGCATTCATCACAAATCGAATGAAGCATTCATCACAGCTCGAACAAAGCATTCATCACAGCTCGAATGAAGCATTCATCACAGCTCGAATGAAGCATTCATCACAGCTCGAATGAAGCATTAATTCATCACAGCTCGAATGAAGCATTCATCACAGCTTGAATGAGGCATTCATCTGTGGTGATTCAACAGTATTATTAGATGGAAATAGTATTTTTATACATTTTAATGCCTTAGTTATGTCCGTCACATGTGACCCCAGCTGATTGCCTAGTCAAAGCGGCTAATATAAAAGTAAATTCAATCAGCGTTGTAAGCCAGTTAATCATGGCTAGTCTTAATATCTATAATAACTGATAATTTTGTAATAGTTTTAAGTTTTGGTAATAACAATAGATCATTATTCTGTAATTCACATAATTCGTGATAAGCGCAAAAATTTCACTCGTAACTGTCTGGCAACATCGCCAGAGCTTGGGAACCAGAAGAGGGTCTGTTTGAATTGAGACCCGTTTCTGAACAGTTGTCTGATGTTTTATTTCGTGTTTTGGTGATATAGCATAACCACTGGGCGAGTGTTAATTTACTAATTGCGTATGTATAAGTACTTATATCATTAGTCTGCTTAAATCGCAAGTTCACAAGGAATTTAAAAGCAAAGAAAACGCCAAGAAAATTCACCATATCGATATTGAAAACGTTTCGGAGTCCAGCTCCATCATCAGTTCGACTAAACTAAAAATGAATAAAATCACTTTAAAAGTCAAAATTCAAAGACAGACATAAAACCTAAACAAGACCTAACATTATATCGAAATAAACAGGACTAGTTATGAACAACTTAGTCCTAGGGGTACGACAAGAATATAAAATCCTAGCGATTTACTATTTCCAGATTATATGAGCTAAAGGCATTATTGAGACATGGTTTTCGTTTAAAGATATGTAGAGACTCCAAAATTCTCAAATCCGAGCAGCCAGAAGTGGAACCGAGTATCCTGAAATCACTCTCAGATACAGCCACGTCGCACTGTTCAGCATGGAGGCGCACGGAAGAATGAGGAGGCTTGGCGAGAGGCAAGTTAGAACGATAGCTCCTGCCACGGTGTTCAGAAACCCGGATGTAGAAGTTACGCGACGTCATTCCAACGTACGTAGATGCACAGCGTGCACAACAGAACTCATAGACCAGGTTTGATCGCATCCGAGCAGGAATAACGTCCTTATACCTGAAGAAAGAACCAATTTTGAAATTATTTACCAGTAAAACATGCAAATTTATATTTGGGAAATATTTCAAACACAGCATTTTTAATTCTTTGGACATAGTTTCAGACGCACTACCAAAATAGGGCAATGTGCAATAAATAATTTTCTTACTATCGCATTCAGTCACAGTTTCAGAAAATTTGTTAGATAAGAAGCGTTTGATTTTACTATACACAAGGCACGATGGAAAACCATTAAGCTGAAATATATTACGAATGAAATCGAATTCCAAATGCATATCATGGAAAGTAGAACACACCCTATATCCACGGTATATCAAAGTTTGGAGACTATTCAATTTGAAACGAAACGAGCAGAAGCTAAAGAAGCTTAAACCCAAGCCGGTAAATGTCGGTTTTCGATATACGGAAGTCTGAAAACGACCGCCGGATTTTGTGATTTTGCAATCGAGAAACGACAAGCAATCGTTGGATTCTAATTCCATAGTGAATTTGATTGAAGGATGTTTGA
The DNA here is from genome assembly GCF_000764305.2 of Hyalella azteca. Taxonomy (NCBI): domain Eukaryota; kingdom Metazoa; phylum Arthropoda; class Malacostraca; order Amphipoda; family Hyalellidae; genus Hyalella; species Hyalella azteca. The sequence goes on from NW_025946552.1 coordinate 3,728, forward strand.
GGTTTAGATAATCAAAGAAGAGGCGCGGATGAGAGGGATGCTTGAAGATCAGAAAATGTATGTATGTGTTGTAGTAGTATATTCATTTCTTGCACTTAAAAAGCGAACGATCAGTTTGTACATAATAATTAGATCCTGATTTGAAAATATATGCCAACGAACCATAGCCGTGTGGGCTAGATAGGTACTGAGCTCTTCATTATGTTGACCCTGTTTAGCGAAAACAAATGAAGTTGAAGTATTAATCGAAGTGACTCAAATTTATATCTTGCCCTGTCCTTACTGTGAATGTCGTAATTAATGTATTAAAGCTTCAAACTCGTTGAGCATAAATTTCTGTAACTATATGTTACTTATAGCTTGAATTCGCCTAAGCCTACTTATTTCGGATTCTATCAATTTCACTATTAAATAATTATAAAATATTCAATCAGTAAATCATATGATGTTCTTGGGCTAGAGCGAAGTCATCAGTGTAACTATATGTGCTGATTTTATGAGAGAAATTGTCAGTAGCTAGAAATATAGTGGGTTAAATCCCAAATCCTTTGAGTCTACGTCGAAGTATTACCTAACTCTTCAATCCTTTATTATCCTATTTAACTAGGCTTCAGTAATTAGCCACGATTCCTCCAAACCTCCAAACATCACAACTCGAATGAAGCATTCATCGCAACTCGAATGAAACATTTAACACTCAATTTATCGCTGTTATCTATAACACCAGCTGAAGAATTCCCTATATTCTTCCATTTCTTGACCATATACCACTTGTGCTGTTAAAAATGAGAATCCACTTCGTGTGACAAAATCGAAGTATTTCAATTTAATTATTAAAGATCGTAGCTACCCGTTTCCCTTTGCGAAAAGAGAGAATTGAATTCTTACTCGATAGTTCACGGCAGTGTACAGTTATTAATTGAGTCTACTTGAAAATGAAGAGTGCGAGACTTCAGCCTTTATTTCAAATTTTTATTAACTGAATCAATCGCTGCAACACTGTTACCACATATATACTAATCCTTCTAAAATTTAGAATGAACCGAGAAGCTTCTGCCCGACCACAGCCTCATACAACAGGATAGAGGCGAGCGATGGCAGCCAGTCGCTTCATGCAGACGCTGAATGCAAAATGTCTGCACCCATTTATCTCCGTCTATTTTCCCTTTACAATATTACCCATTACATTCTACTCGTACGCATATCCTCTGAAGGGGATAGAGAGCTTGATGGGGTGACCCACGGCAGAATGACGTGGGCTCGCTACGTTACACTCGGCGCTGCCGCTGTCGGGCTTCTGCTGGACCCGAGCTTTACAGAAGTAGTCTGACGTGACGAGACTGCCTGCAACACGACGAAGACTTGAACTCTAGAAGATTTGATGGACGTCTGAGGTGAGCGGCAGGTGATTGTAGCACATTACTTTGTGACCTCGTACAAGTACAAAATTCTCCGCTTACCTCTTAAGATCTTTCAAACGGAAGGATCGGAGTCTGGTAAATCCAATCTTCCAAGCGTGTCTTACCTTCACCCCAAGTACTTGTACTCTTACCTAAGCTCATGAAGTTTCCCTAGCCTGAAAAACTTCAATCCGATTATTGTAACCGTTAACTGAATGCCACTGTCAGATATACGGACACAAACTAAACTTAGTAGCAAGGATTAAATTCCCTGTAGCGCTAATATTTGCATCTGACAAAAGATTATCATTTAATTGACATCTGCGCATGGGGGACTGCCATCGACGAGCATGTAGCAGTTATCATTGCCGACTGACTTTATTGATTGTTCGTTTTCTTTTCTTTCGTCCGTTAATTAAAACTGTCGAAATCAAAGCTCGTTTATCCCACACTTGTCATTGTTTATGAATTCTTCCAGATGCTCGAGCATAATCTAAAGTAGAATCCCCAACATTCACAGAATCCCCAACATTGGAATACATTCACTCTCAGTTTGAACTTTGTATTGGGCGACATCGTATCCTAACAAAATTTAGAGCAGAGGGCGGCTCTGAATTAGAGAACGCATAGGACTCGGCGAGCATAGTAAATCAGCTTCCCTATGTCCGCTTTTTGGTCTACATTCCATTCCCAAGTCAGACAGCTTCGAGAGCCTGGTCCTAACTGTGGCGGCCAATGAGCGGTTCGTATAAAGCCCGGTCCACACGCTCAGTTTTCACTACGATTTGTCTGCGCAGTTTTAAGTCGGAATGAAATCGTTGCAATTTTTAGAGCGTCCACACGGTACCGACTTATCTGAGTAGTTTGCTCAGTTTTGCGCGATCTCGCCATGGAGACGTCTCGGACAAATTTTACGGCCGGTCTCCCCAAACTCGGCGAGCATGGAATATCTCCCGAAGTAATGAACGTAGCTCGATAAAACTTGATACACGTATTCATTAGGACTTAACGGTGATGTTTAGCTCGTGAACATTTTTGGAATTTCACCTTCATTCCTGAGTTATATGACGATACGTGCTGAAATTTGCAGTGAGCATGACATTTCTTCTTAACTACTGTACAGATTTGAACGAAACGTTGAATATAGAAACCTAACCTCCCAACGGCGATGTTTAGCTCGTGAAAATTTTTTAGATTAGATAAAGCCGTATAACTCGCAAACGAAGGCAAAATCGAAAAAAATTGTCACATGCTAAACATCACCGTTAAGTCCTAATGAATACGTGTACCAAGTTTTATCGAGCTACGTTCATTACTTCGGGAGATATTCCATGCTCGCCGAATTTGGGGAGACCGGCCGTAAAATTTGTCCGAGACGTCTCCATGGCGAGATCGCGCAAAACTGAGCAAACTACTCAGATAAGTCGGTACCGTGTGGACGCTCTAAAAATTGCAACGATTTCATTCCGACTTAAAACTGCGCAGACAAATCGTTGTGAAAACTGAGCGTGTGGACCGGCCTCAAGAGTCGTCCCCGTATCCCGGGCAGCTCTGGCAGTCTGACTACGAGATTAAAAAAAAAAAACGCCCCCTCCCCTTCCTCTGCAGTGAGAGGAAGGGAGGGGCAATTGAATTTATACGTGATTTACTATCAATGCCTGTTTCTTTAAGTATCTGAATACAAAGAGTATGTCAAGAAAGTTTTGAATCGTGGGTAATAATGTTCGTAGAAAAAACATTTTTCCGTCACATCCGAAGAAATAATGCAAAAAGTTATCGATATTCAACTAATGGTAACAATAACAGCGTTGCATAACCAAACACTGTCAGTGTTGTGTATTCCCAGCTATGAGGAACGCTCCCACATCGAAATTTACCAAAGCATTGGAAAATGTACGAAAAATTAAACCATGATACTATTAATTTTTGATTGTTTTGAATTGACTGATAGCAGCTTTCCATTCCATTTTTTCTATTTTGTAATGTTTTGGTACGCTCTATTATTGTTAAGCATTTGCACCCATAGTGGACATACAATTGTCTGCATACCCAGTATAGCAGTGTAATCGACATCGGTAAGCAGTGAAGAGTTAATATGAGATTAAATTACACTTAGCTCACTTGCAGTCCGGTGAAAGAACGACGCGCAGCTCCCAAGTCTCGAACGCGTGTCTAGACGATGTATAGCATGAGCCTCCTCACAGCACGCTACGGTGACAAGTGTGAATCTGATAATCTTCTAAACTAACTGAAAACGGCTATGGCCAATGAATAAAATTGTTATTACTTCATTTACTTGACTATGCAGAAGATAATTATTCAGTTTCATGAATAAATTATTTTAAAAGAGAGGCTCCCATACTGTAGTATGCGAAGAATTCCAGGAGATATTTTCTTACATATCATATCAAATATCATATAGTGATGTCGGCGCTGAAGAAATATATTATGTGCCATGTCGGGCAGTCGCCGATTCTAGTACTTCTGTGACTTATTCGCTGTATAATTCTCAGGAAATCTAAAAACAAGTCTTTTGATTGGATCTTTTCCAAACTGACTATAGTATGAAATAGTTACTAGACTTCCACTGGGTTCGATATGGTGCTAGGAATTTCAAGTCTGAACATATATTTTTCCATAATTTTATCTAGTCTGTTCTTGAACGCGTCCATACACGGAGCGGTGTCGCATTCATGTTCCACATGCCCGGGACTCGAATCGAGAAGTGTTATCTTGTTGATTAGTTGCCACTCAGTTTATTTAGTTTCTAGCTGTGGACCCTGGCCTCAAACTCTAGTGGCCTGGTCCTGGTTTCAACTTCTAGTAATCTTTCTGAGACCTTATTTCCTGCCTAAGACATTATAATGTTTACTGCCTAACACGATATACATACCTGACAATTAATGATACAGTTGCAACACTCTGCTATAATAGTATCAGTGACACACCATTCAATTCGAATTTAACATTTACTTGATTCTCCTACATTAAAGTATTAAAAAGAAAGAAATGCAATTATTAATTCATTTGATTGTTTAAAACGTAAATTTAAGCAATCGAGAAAAATAGCAAAACAAACACATACGTACGCACGTACGCAAACGAGTGCCGACCAGCTTCTGACATATATTATTTAGTTCGCAGGTGCAGACAAGCTCGCCCATGCAACTCTGGGAGGCTTCTGCTCACTGCCTTCCGCTGTGGGCTTGAAGTGCAGTCTCTGCATGGGCAGTTTAGAGGCTGGGTAGGTTCGGCCCAGGCCACTCTTGCCATACTCTCAGGAGACTATAAAGTCAGCGAGGCAACTCAGACTAGTTGCTGATTGCGGTCGAGTGGCCGAGCAGACCCAGGGTCTATCATGTATAATCTTACCCCAACTATACCGGGTCTGTGGCATAGTCTCAATTATACCTTGATTTGTATTAGGGTACATGATAGACCCTGTGCTACTTTGAAATCCGTGAACTGGCAATTGAAGCAAATCTCCAATTTCCTTTCTCGTTGTTGCCGACTTTGGTCTTTCTTAAATTTTACTCAGCTCCAAATTAAATGAGGTAAATCCCCACAGAGCGGGCATTTCTGCAGATGCAGAACAAAACTCGCAAGTAAGGACAACGGGCAAGAGTTAGAATACTTGAGTTAATCGTCTGGAACAAAGTTGCGCTGGCCGATAAGTTTGGTGTCTTGCTTGCGTCCTATCTCCGTCTCAGCAAATTGTATGCTTACGATGGATGCCTCTACTACATCCTTATCGATACCGACAGCATCGATGAGATCTACCAGATTCTCATGAAGGCAATTAATAGCATCCACAGTTTGCACAACTCATTTCGAAAAAATTTAAGGTCCTCATACCGCTGGACGTCATCAGTTAGAAGTGACTGGACTCTTTCACGCAGCTTCGTTACTGCGGCTCTACACATCCTCCCTTCTTAAACGCGCGGCCTGCCGTCATGAATAACTCTAACAGCAGTAAAATTTTCAATGTTCGGTTCACTACGATGATGCACCATCAATAGCACCATCCTGGTCACACCACCGTTTAATTCCGAAGGGGTGAAATTGAAGGTAAAGAGGTTTGTAGGTTAATTCAAACTACTGGGGAGGCAGATGCTAAGACTCAGACTGGCATAATATAGCTTAGATATTACAATAAATAATTGGCGCGGAGCCACTGGTTATGCACGACACTATGCATATTTAATGATAAAATTGCACACTCGTGATTAAAATGAAGTTAAATCACGTTCAATGATGAACAGAATTATGATTACATCGATATCAAAGGGAGGGCAGATGATAATATCATGGAGTTTACTGTAGCATTCATGTTTGAGTTATAATTCAAAAGTTATCCATCGAATGCATCGAGTATTCTCAGTAAATTTTCATAAAATATAAATTTCCTACACTTGTTACACCAAATGTACCAAAATTGAACAGCATATTTATCTTGCATTTCAGATCCTCTCATTAGAAGTCTATGTTACATTTTTATCCTATCATAAATGCACATAATTTCATAGTATATATACTTTATTTACCTGTCATTATTTAGATTTGCAATAACTTTGCCCTCAAATCATTACAGATTTAATCTATAAATTCTCAGTGAACTAACGCTTCATAAAACTTTACTATACTTCCGGCTCATATCAAAAGGTCTCGCTATAATCACAAGATGATAAAAAATTGTCCGTTTTATTTTATATACATCAAGAATTTGTAGCAGATTCCTTACAAATTTTATCTAACATGGAAATATATGTAAGTCGCAGTTTGTTCAATGTGAGTATAAATCACTCAAAACAACAGGAGTAATCTTCCTATACAATAAAGACAATCAGCATTTGTAAATCCCTCACGTGAGCTGTGATGAATGTTTCATGTGAGCTGCAGAGGTGGGCAGTGGCGCGCTACATGTAGCGGCCGCTACATTTTCAGTAGCGGTAGCGGCGCTACATTTAAGCAATTGTAGCGGTAGCGCCGCTACATATTTAAGTAGCGATACGAGGTTTTGCCGCTACAGCGCTACCGCTACATTTATGGATAAAGCCTTTAGATTTTACTTAATAGTATTAAATATTATTTAAAAACCAGCATGATACATACATAATATAAATTACAGAATAAAACTCTACGAAAGATTTCGGTGTAATGTTGTCAACCTCAGCCTGTTATGTCAACATGTTAGTTGTTACTTGTTAAGTTGTTACCAGTTACCACTTACAGGTATTTTTTCATGTTTCAGTTTGCTTACAGTTATTTTTACAGTTATTTTTATGTTTCACCTTCCCTACATGGATGTCTACTTTAATCTACCAATCTAAAAAATAATCACATATATATACAAATAAAAGACTGATTTTTTATATGTATATGTGGACAATTTTTGAGATTGGTAGATTAAAGTAGACATCCATATGCATGTAGGGAAGGTAAAATATAAAAATAACTGTAACTTTTATTTACTGTATGTAACCCGTACTAGTTCGGTTAGGTTAATTGCAATAAAGTTGCATTGATATGTTTTGAAAATGTTTTATTATTATTAAATGTTTATGAGTAAATCCCAATAGCAGAACAATAAATATTTAAAGATTTCCAATAATTTTGGCCATTGTTGCGGCTAATGTAGCGGGGCTACATTTTACTGTATCGGTAGCGGTAGCGCTCGCTATAATCTAGTCATTCTAGTGGGTGTAGCGGTAGCGGTAGCGCCCGCTACAATTAGAGCATGTAGCGGTAGCGGCCGCTACAATAATTTTCAAAGTAGCGCTGCCCAGCTCTGGTGAGCTGTGATGACTGCTTCACTCGAGCTGCGATGAATGCTTTGTTCCAGCTGTGATAAATGTTCCATTCGAGTTGCGATGAATGCTACCTACGAGCTGTGATGAATGCTTTGTTCAAACTATGATGAATGCATTTCATACTAGTTGATGTGGAACCTTCTTGATAGCACCGCACGCTGGATTATGTAAGCTCAGGTTCTCATTACAGTAGTTTACATCGATGTTGTAAATGTACATAATCAATCAATCAATCATTTCTTCACATAAAGTCGCGGCTTACAATTATCTCTATAGAGCTGCTCACTGTGGAAAAAAACGTGTTATTTACGAGCATGATAGCGATCGTTTATTATGCCACGCTGACTCGATAAAAGGTGTTATAGCTTCTCCTTTCACACCTATATAGTACGGTGATGGCTGCAAAAGTTCAAGCCTTTAGATAAAACTCTTGACCTCATGGCTCTTCTCAAATCTATTTTGTCAAAAATGTTAATATGTTATATGAAACTATACAGAAATTCTAAGAAATTTTTAATGGCAAAAATTATATGCCATTAGACCAAACTGACAGCTAAATTTTTTTTCGTAACTTCGCTTTTCTTCCATATCCGTGCCCAAATGGAATCACCAGCCTGCGGACGCCGTCTCGGCGCCATCGTCAGACACCTTCAACCCAAAAAGCCTTCTCGGCATGTCATATAATACACATATTTAAAACACAATAATAATGTTCATTTTAGCAGATTCATCAGCCTTTTGATAAAGGAAACCTTCAGCAAAAGGTTGCTGCAGTCACCGAGACACACCAACTCGGCTAATCTGATAGCACGGCCAAAAATTTATGGCGAGGATGAAAAAGATTATAACTGAAAACGGTATTAATGACGGGAATAAGGTGAATAGATCAATTACACGGAAAGTAATATGTTAATTATGAAAAAAGACAAGCAACTACATAAGTCGTTCGATATGCGCAAATTAAACGGGCAAGAACTAATGGGTTTCATAAAAATTTGAATACAAATTTTTTGAATGATTTTGATTGGAACATGATTTATGAGCGTCGTTGCAACGATGCAAAACAAGGCATCAATCAAATGACGCACTAATTATACTTCTGTACACTAAACTCAGATTTCACTTAATGCCCGCGAGCCCCTGCGTGCTTTTTGTGGAGGGGGACGACTTCGTTCCTATTTGTTTCTCAGTGCTGAAAGATACCTATAAGACCTCTAGTTGAGGTCTTATATACTGAGTCTTATATATTGAGGTCTATATTTTACTCCATTATTTGGAGTCAATCTGGTTACTTGCTTTACTATCACGTACGTCACTTTCAGATAAAAATAATAAGGAACTACGTTCCCGTGATTATTTCGTTTCTTGCCATCTATATTAAAAATTTACCTAAATTTTTCTTCATTGGCTGAAATAATTTTTGAATTCAGTTCCCATTAATTAGTTTCCATTGGATATCGTTGCAGTGCAATAGCAAGGCACTGCAAAACTCGGAGCAGAGGACAAGGCCAAAAATTCAGATTTAGTATTCAAATTGCGATAATTGAATTTCATTGAGAAGACGCTAAATGTATTTTTACAAATTTTAATACGAGGATCACCTAGGAGTTCAATGTTCTATGAAAATGTGGATTTGAACAGGTCTTTCTTCAATTAGCAATATTAATTAGGAATAACGAGTTTGGGATGACGAAATTCTAAAATGTCAGGGATTGCAGGGCTACTCTGGGCTAGTTTTGAATAGATGGAAAATTTCAAGCTGTCAATCGATGAACTTTATTTCTTTTGAATAATTTCCTATACGTGACGCTAATCCTGTTATCTGCAGCGCATGAGCAGCTCAGCGCGATAAGCAAGAGGCCGGAAAAGATAATGCGTGTTAGAGCGCCTGCGACTTCGCGCCTTCTGGTGCACGTGTTGGATATTAATTAACACGAAATAACTTAATTTACTTAATCAAATTCAATCTTCCCAAAAGTGCGTTGGCACACTGAGTGGTAATTTAATCTCAGGTGAATAGATTTAGTTCACTATAACCTCATTTGAATTTACTGCTTTAAATTATTTGATGATTTTTACCTTGTCTGATATGATCTATTTCTACAAATTACCCCGTTATTCACAGTATGAACCGCAAAGCTGGTGTGTATAGCTGGTGGCGACGCAGCCGCTTCGACTTGCTTGTTGCCGCTAGCTGTACTTCCAATGAATCCGTCCCGCGGCTCCAAGAATACAAGCATTCAAGATTTCAAGTTCAAGTTTAAATTCAGTCCACTCCTCGTTTCAATAAATTTTCTCAACGTTTAACTTGCTTCATTGCCTTTAACTACGATACAATTGTATAAAATTATTTATATTTGAACCTTCATGACCTATTTCTGAATTTTAACGCCAATCGAATTCTCTTGTGCAAGACTTGCGTGTCACGCACACGAAAGTGAGGCACCGCACTCGCGTTAAATTCCCCGATTGAACTCATTTTTATTTCATGTAAGGATAAAAAATTTCATGCAATATATTTGATAATTTTTTTATAAATGTCGGTATAAAATGAACAATAAATAGAAGTCTTGCTTAAATCCATTCTTCCCCTCAACCTCCGATTCTGTTGCCAGAACGAAACCGCGGATAACCATAATCGACAAGCCTGTCTTCGGCACCACTTTCTTTCCGGATTTCATTTCTGCCAAGAGAGCCGCGGGCACCAATGCAGCGCCGGGAAGCTTTGGGCTTGGCGTGGAAGTATGGGACGGGTCCTGCGGCGGCCAGGACCATGGCGCTCAGCAACAGCAGGAGGACAAGCTGCAGGTGGACAAGAGAGGGAGGATTGTTCGTGATCAATGTTGATAGTATTTGATGACACGAATATTTTTGTTAGGTACGAAGAATTTGTTTTACTCTTAAATATTTGTATTGATGCCCTTATATGCAGCATTGCATGTACTTATATTGATGCCAAGCTGTACATAGCAGCAGCTCAGGCAGTTGCTCTTACCTGTTAATGCCCATACGTATTGCCGGCCATGAAACTTGAATTCAAGTATCGGTAAATCAATACGCGAATACATGCTCCTAGTCAAAGTATATCATCCTATAAATCTTATCATTACTGTCGGTTTAACCAGTTTAGGTTAACAACAATTTTATTCCGAGCTAGAGCGCGTAAACTGACGTCTGGGTTGGGATTTTTTTAGGCAAATACATAACTATTTTCATCAATCAACATCAATCAGATTTTTGATAGTTTCACCGTTGTTGGGCCATAATAGTGAAGCTATACTGACCCAAATAACTGCACCATTAAAGCTATACTGACCCAACTAACTGCGCCATTGCAGCTATACTGACCAGCTAACTGAGCCATTAGAGCTATACCGGCCCAGCTAACTGCGCCATTAAAGCTATACTGGCCAACTAACTGCGCCATTAGAGCTAAACTGGCCCAGCTAACTGCGCCATTAAAGCTATACTTACTCGCATGCTATTTCTAAATTGTACTATTTCATGAGCTAGTACTTTATTTTCTGACAAAATTTCTCACGTTCATGCGCGGTTTGAAAATATCGGGTGAGAAACCGGAGACTTTTGTAAAAATTTGGTTTGTCGAAGAAAACTTTTTAGAGCAGATTGATTCGTCATGAGGTGTTGAGGCGGGAATTCGCATTTCTTGGCAGACTTCGAAAATTAGATCAAGTTCATTGCCGTCATCGAAAGGATCGAAACATATGTACAGTATATGTGATACATATTTGCTATTCTATTGATCACGTTGACACTCTTCCTGCCATGGTAGCACTGAATGAATGTCATAATTCTCTGATAATTAAAAATTTATGCTGTTCATTTTCTTACAGAAAGGAAAACAAAAAATTTGAAATAGCTATTATAACACCGAAACGGTAATGGCATCAGGTTCAGCGGTAGCGCCTACACTGGCCATGCCACCAGCAGTAATGTCGACGGCAGGGGTTTGGAGAATCCACTGGGTTTGTCAAGCAAACGCCGTGTTCATAATTAGTCTTTAGATTTTTAGAACGTCTGAATTCTTTAGATGACTAAACCAACAAACCAGATCAGCCGATATACTTTTTTTTTTACTTTTTTCTTCTTCTCTCTTCTTCTTCTTGCCACACATTTCCTACTACACACAGCAATCCCCTAATTGTGGCCTTTTCCTGTGTGTATCATTAGTGTTTAAAACAATCTAAAGCCCGGTCCACACGCTCAGTTTTACACAACGATTTGCCTGCGCAGTTCTAATCGTTGCAGATAAAACGTTGCGTGTGGACGGGAAAACTGCGCAGTTTTGGAGCCGGCGGGAAAACTGCACGCAGTTCCATCGAAATCTGAGCTACCGAGCATAGATTTCGATGAACTGCGAACTGCGCAGACAAGTCGGAACGTGTGGACGGTCGCACAGTTTTCCGCTTCGATTTGTGCTCAGTTTCAATGATTCTGGCGACCATGGCGGACCTTCGGTAATGTTCTCGGGAATTTATTGCTTTTCTATACGAAAGTTTCTCTTGCATTTGGCAAGTAAAATTCAAGGACTATAGTAACAGGGACAAAAAAGGTGGAGACATACGAGGGCTTAGTAAAAAAAGTCAAATAAATCTATGAAAGCGCAAACATAGAAACAGCGGTAAAATAAGTTGAGCATTTACCGTAAATAATTGGGAATGAATAAAAAAATCGATTCCATCTGGACCTGGAAAAGAAGACACCTACAAGCCATCTCTCTTGTATTTTGATTCCTCGCAATCCCTAAATGATTCAATCTCTTTTTTGACAAGGCACAATGCCAAAATTTATGAAAATACTGCCTTCTCCATGGCACGTTTCGGATAAATTTACGGCCGGTCTCCCCAAATTCGATGGGAATGGAATATCTCCCAACGTAGCTCGATAAAACTTGGTTCACGTATTCATTAGGACTTAACGGTGATATTTAGCATGTGACAATTTTTTTCGATTTTGCCTTCGTTTGCGAATTATACGGCTACATTTGACCCTTATATTTTTTCCACGAAACTACTCAAAATAGCTCCTATTTGGCGGCTAAATAGAAGAGGCGGCCATTTCGCATCTGATTCATCTCTAATCCGAGAGTCGCAACCGAAATCGGAAGGATAGCCGCGCGTAAATTTTGACAGGGTAGTTTTTTAATATAGTAAACAATCTGTTTCGTTTGCACTGGTAAATTGAACATCAAGATACCGCTGGACATTTTCATTTGTTTAACAAAATTTTCAAAGTATCAATTATTCATTATCAAGTTACAAGACGAATTGAGCGCTGAAATTTGAATTGCCCTAGTACAAAATCGTATAAATAGGATACTACTCAAAAATCAATTTGGTTAAAAATAATGGAAAACAAGAAGATGTTCAAGAATTAAAGCACCACAAATTACCACAGTCTTAATGTTCTGACTAATCCAGTAGTTTCAAGGTCGAAGGCTGGAGTCTCATCTTTAATGATGAGGGCCTCAGCTATCGCGAGTCGGTTGACGTCGGGGCATCTCATGACGACGCTGGTGCTTTCTTCCAGCACCGTACGAGTGATGGTCTCGTTGTGGGCCTCCATCAGGTGGTTCCTTGGTCCACCAGACTGAAGGTGACAAGACGTTGGCTTAATGTCGTAGTTGTGAGCGCGATGTAGTCTGTATTAGGGAGAAATCAAATTATATACAATTTATCGTATCTACTCAATTGACCAGCGGTAATAAACAGATGAACTGATCCTCCTATCCATCGTTCACAACAACATCGTTAGCGTAACTAAAAATAAAAGTAAACTACTGATCTATTATAAAAACAAAAAAATACAGAATCTTGTTATGAACAATAAATAACCCCTGCAAAAAAAGAGTAATCCAAGAGACCTATGTTGTCTATAAATCTTCCTGCTATAGAGAAGGTTGTAGACTTCTCCCTAATATTGACTGCATCGGGCTCACAGCTACGACATTAAGCCGACGTCTCACGTGCCACCTTCAGTCTGGTGGACCAAGGAACCACCTGATGGAGGCCCACAACGAGATCATCACTCGTACGGTGCTGGAAGAATGCACCAGCGTCGTCATGCGATGCCCCGACGCCAACCGACTCGCGTATTGGGCCATATGTGTACACCAACAATGATATTCCACCGCTGCGTATTGAGACACGAGTGTACCAAACGTAATATTTTCCGCTGTTTCGATAAAACACATAATTCTAAATTTAGTTCTTATAGAATATTTGTGTTCACATGAAATGTTGATTATTAAATAAAACAAATTAATGAATCAAAACTTTTGCTGCAATCCGCATACGCGGGGATCATAAGGATAGCACTCCAGCCATCGACCGTCAAACTACAGGAGTTGTCAGAACCTTGAATGTTTGTGGAGGAATTTCTGGTGCTTTAATTATTGATCACCTTCATATTTTCAATTATTGCTAACCAAATTTATCTTTCAGTAGTATCCTATTTACATGATTTTATTAACAGTAATCCAAACTTCATCGATCAATGCGTCTTGTAACTTGATAATGAATGATCGATACATTCGAAACGATGTTAAAGAAAAAAATGTCCATCGCTACCCTAATTTTCTATTTACCAGCAAACAAAAAAATGTTGTTCGATATATGAAAAAACTCACAAGAAAATTGTAAATGAAACAACTTTTCTGGTCTTCAATGAAACCTGCTTAATGGTTCAATGTATCTGCATATTAGCATAAATTAATTCAAAAAGTCACCGATAAATTATGAAAACATAAATTATTGTTATTGTCACAATCACATCATCATTATTATTAAACCTACTACTTATTACTGCTTATCAGCTTATCACCTAGTAAAAAGAGTAAAGCTCCTGTAAGTGTAATTCATGTGCGACCATAATCTCAATGGTATAAATGATAATTAATAAGGCACACTCGCAGGCTATTTCTAAATTGCACTATTTCAGGAGCTGGTACTTTATTTTCTGACGAGATTTCTCACGTTCATGCGTGGTTTGAAAATATTTTGTGAAAAACCGGTGACTTTTTTCAAAATTTGGTTTGTCGAAGAAAACTTTTTAGAGCAGAAATGATTCTTCTTGAGGTTTTGAGGCGGTAATTTGTATTTCTTGGGAGACTTCGAAAATTAGATCAAGTTCATTGCTGTTGTAGTCGAACTGCGTTGAATTTACTATGAGAAAGTTATGATAACCGCACTTTGGTGCACTCGCCTAAGTCGATTCAGCGGTTGATGGTTGAATGATGTTGGACTCGGCAATGTAAAAGAGGTAGGAGTGCAGAGATACCTACACGTACAGAATCAAAACCTTTGAGCTATTATTTCCTTCAGGACAGAGACAGAGAAGAGTTTTATACAACCTGGACAAGAGCAATATGCAGAATCTGCCTGTAGCATTCATATTTTTTCAGGACATAATGCCTACATTAGTCGCAATTTTAAGAAGGTTTTCTAGAAAAATAAAACAAATGAGTTATGACTCATTGTACAAAATTAGTTATTGGCGCTGCCAATTCATAAGCTTTCTGCAGTTATTACGTTCTTCTATAGAGTGATAGTAAAATATTCACTATGTTTCAGTTCACTTGCTTGAAATAGGGAAAATTTAAAAAGAAATAATATTAATTTTCTCATCAGTCTTTCTGACAACTTCCTGATACCAATGTGTTTGTTTTAATCGGGACTTTCAAAGTATCCGTTATACAAAAAAATATAACTCAGTACTCAATGCAGTGAGTGACAGAGAGCGCATTTTCTCGTAGACGAAAACGCGAAGTCATGAACTGACAGACGGACGGACGGACAGACGGACATGGCGAGCACAGCAGTGCATTTTTTCCATAAATGAGAAAATGCGCTAAACAGGTTTCTCATAATACATCTTTGCAGTAATTAATATAGAATCAGATTTCACTTTAAAGTTTTTTTATTGGAAATTTCTCAGCGTTGCTTAATTTTGCTATTATATAATTATTGTTTCGATTGACTAAGGTTAATTTCGAGTTAAATCTAGGGTAAGTTTAATGTTGGGATAGCTTAGGTCAGACCCTTTTTTGCGGAAATGAAAAGTTCGCCCTATTACACCGCCATAACAACGCTTATTCTTGTGATCACTATGCCAGTCAGTCACCTGCCTCGGCTACTTCAACGGCATTCCACCCTAAGTCTAATTATCTTCCTGGTTCTGTTATTAATCTATTCCTTAGTTTGAGTGCCCCATTATATTTCGTTTTGTCGATTTCGCTCAAATCTTTGATGAATTACCGTGTGCGATGCTGCAGATTTCGTTTACCTCATTTATTCTAATTCGACTTTACTTATTCAACTTTAAAGGGAAGCGCTCCAACTCATGTTCTATTTTATAATTTACACTAAAACGCTTTAACTTTAATACAACTTCAACGAACCAATCTTCAACTGATATTGCTTTATTTCCTTGTGAAGCATCTACCTTCTATTGATTTCTTCTGTTTTCATCAAACTCAATCTTCCCAAAAGTGCGTTGTCTCACTGAGTGGCAATTTATTCTTAGGTGAATATAATTAGTTTACTATGACCTCATTTGAATTTACTGCTTTAAATTACTTGATGATTTTTACCTTGTCTACTATTATCCATTCCTACAAATTAACCCATTCTTCTCAGTATGAACCGCAAAACTGGTGCGTAGCCATGGCGGTGACGCGTAGCTTCGACTTGCCTGTTGCCGCTGTACTTCCCTTGACGCTCTTCCAGCCATTTATTTGAGCTAAGCTTTTATTTTCGGTTAAATGAATCCGTCCCGCGGCTCCAAGAATACAAACATTCAAGATTTTAAGTTCAAGTTTAAATTAAATCCACACATTTCAATAAATTTTCTCAACGTTTTACTTGCGTCTCTTCGTTTTAACTAGGATACGATTGTATGAAATTATTCATACCAGTTAATACTGAGAATGAATATCAGTTACTGAGATTAAATTCAGTATTTACTGAGATAAAATTCAATCTTTACCTAGATAAATTCAATATTTACTTAATTCAAATCTTTTGCTTTTCGAGATTTGAGTCTTAAGATTTCAATTTGATGGAGTTGCCAGTTATTCTGTATTTGTCACATTGGAACTTAGCCTCTAAAATAAATTACTGATCATTGACCTTTCTCTGCAATTATCGGTGCCGTCTGATTTATTTCGGCGCGTTTAATTTTAGTTTCATGCATCATGGACGCTTCGCTTGAGCAGAAGACAGGCATCTTTAGACGCAAGGTGTAACGCTTGGCTTGAAGAAATTAAGGCAGAATATCCTTTAGCATGTAACGCTTTTGGCGAGCTACAAACGTATTAATAATAATAATAGCGGTTTCAGCGTTACTAGGCCGTAGGCCTGTCGCCGATTATTAACAGCGCAGAACATTCGCAGCATTTTGCGGTCTCGAACTCACAACACACTGCTACAATTCTGCTGTGCTTAACCGCCCGGCCTCCTTGCCGATTCTGACCAGAAACTGGCGCACCAGAGCTGGGATCGAACCCGCGCCTCTCTGCGCCAATCTTGGACCTCAGGGGCCATACTTTCAAAACTCGCTAAGTGAACGTAAGTACTTACGCTCTATTTTCTTGTCTATGATTGGTGGATTCTGCTTGAAAGGCCGTCAATGATTGGCCGATGAACTTACGATCTCTTAACTTTTTTTGAAAGTATAGGCCCTGAACTTTAACCACTGGGCCACCCTGCCACTCGAGGGGGCCACATGGTCTCGAGGTGAGGCAAAACTTGGAAGCCGCCAGACTTTGGGACGAGTAAATCACCAATGCGCTTGTTGAAGATAAATGTATAGAGGAAACATTGAATGCTGAAATAGACGAGCAACTTGAATGCTGTAATAATGCGGACTTGAGATTAAATGCTTTGCATAATGAAACCAATTCCTAGGTGTGTATAGCTGCTTGCGACTCGAGTGCTCCGTCTTATTTGATTTGCTACTGTAACTCATCTAGACGCAATTTCAGCCATATATTCTCGGATGGCTCTCGATTTTGGTACTATGAGACATTTTTTTCTTTTTTCACAGGTGAACCATAGCTCTAAGAATCCAAAATTAATATTTCAAATTTCAAGTCAAGATTCAAACCACATAATTCATAAATTTTTACAACGTTAAATTTGCTTCACTACCTCTAACTACGATGCAATTGTATGAAATTATTCACATCTGAACCTTCATGCCCTATTTCTGAATTTTATTGTCAATTACGATTTATTATATGCTGATGTGAGTAGTATCGAATTCTCTTGTGGAAGACTTCCGTGTCACGCATACGACAGTGAGGCACCAGCACTTCCGATGAATGCCCAGATTGATCACATTTGTATTTGATGAAAGGAAACAAAAATGTAGTCGAAAATACTTGATAATTTTAATTATAAAAAGTCGGTATAAAATGAACAATAAATAAAAGTCTTGTTTAAATCCATTCTGCCCTCAACCTCCTATTCTGTTGCCATTACGAAAACGTGGATAACCATAACTTTCAAGCCTGTCTTACGAAATGCTTTCTTTCTGGATTAATAATAATTTGTAGATGAAATCTTCAATGAAACTTTCAAATCGATTTCGGCTTCAACCTCCGATTATGTGGCCGAGACGATTTACCGGTGAACCATAGTCGATATTGACTACGTCGTCTTTACGTTGTCCGCCATCGCTGTTAAAAGTTTCCAAAGCCCTCAAAGGCCCAAGATTCTCTGGCATGTTCGGCCTTTTTATGGGCTTTATAGGCTTTGTAGCTTCTATAATCTCTATACCCTCCATAACCTGGATCCCGGTCTCCGAGGTAGCGTCGGTGAGCTCTGTGTTTGGCGTGTAGGAATGGGTCGGGCCATGCGGCGGCCAGGGCCATGGCGCTCAGCAACAGCAGGAGAACGAGCTGCAGGTGATCAAGGGACGATTATTCGCTATCAATGTTTACGGTATTTGATTAAACAATTTTTTTAAGTAAGAAGAAATTATACTACTGTTACATATTTGTATTGATTCCCTTATAGGCCATTGCTTCTTCATACATTCCTGTTCAAGCAGTAAGACGGCGACACGCCAACTCCAGGAGGCCAAGACGGAAGTTGAGTATTCTATATACGTACGTATAACGTAATAGAATTAATGATGTTAATGTACGCCTTAAGGTTAATAAATGTATTCCACAGGATAAATTGCTGCTACTCCGCAACGATATTTTAGTGAGACATATTAAATGGCCAGAAGCTTTAATACTTTAAGACGAGCTACAAAAGTATTGTCTCGAGGTGAGTCGAAACTTGGAAGCCTTTAGATTTTGGGACGAGAAAATCACAAACGCGCTTGTTTAAGATAAATGTAAGGACGAAACATTGAATGTCTAAATAGACGCGCAGCTAGAAAACTATACCAATGAGATTTAAGATTAAATGCTCCGTATAATGAAACCAATTGCCTGGTGGCAACCCAACTGCTCCGTCTTATTTGATTTGCTACTGTATTATATAACGCCTCTTGACGCGGTCCAGCCATTTATTTTTGGATGGCTCTTGATTTTAGTGATATGAGACCGTCCCGGCTCTATGAACCCAAAATTAAAGATTTCGAATTTGAAGTCAAAATAAAAGCCACTTAATGCAATACATTTTCTCTACGTCAAATTTGCTTCATTTCCTTTAACTACGATACAATTGTATGAAATTATTCATTTTTAAACCTTTGTGTCATATTTCTTAATTTTATTGTTAATTATGATATATTATATGATGATGTACGTATCGAATTCTCAAATGGCATACTTGCTTGTCACGCACACGACAATGAGGCATCAGCACTCGCGATAAATGTACCGATTGATCTCATTTGTATTTGATGATAGGAACCGAAAACTTGATCGAAAATATTTTAAAATTTTATTATGAAAGTAGGTACAAAACAAACAATAAATATAAGTCTTGCTTAAATCCATCCTGCCCTCAACCGCCGATTCTGTTGCCAGAACGAAACCGTGGAAAACCATATTCGACAAGCATATCTACCGCACATCTTTCTTCCTGGACTTCACTTCTTCCACGAGAGTCCCGGGACCCAAAGCAGCGCCGGTGAGCTTTGTGTTTGGCGTGGAAGTTTGGGAAGGGCCCTGCGGCGGCCAGGACCATGGCGCTCAGCAACAGCAGGAAGACAAGCTGCAGGTGATCAAGAGGGGATTATTCGTTATCAATGTTGATAGTATTTGATTAAACTATTTTTTTTGTTAAGTACGAAGAATTTATACTATACTGTAACATATTTGTATTGATTTCCTTACATGTCATTGCTCTTTCATACATTCCCG
The DNA here is from genome assembly GCF_000764305.2 of Hyalella azteca. Classification (NCBI taxonomy): domain Eukaryota; kingdom Metazoa; phylum Arthropoda; class Malacostraca; order Amphipoda; family Hyalellidae; genus Hyalella; species Hyalella azteca. The sequence goes on from NW_025946552.1 coordinate 23,281, forward strand.
TTCAAGCAGTCGCTCCTACATGTTGATGTCCATACATATTGTCGGCTATGAAACTTGAATTCAGGTATCGGTAAATCACACGCGAATACATGCTCCCAGTCAAAGTATCTAGATGTTGCTAGAATATTATTTGAAGATGTCTCTGAGGCTGTATAACTGCTAATCCTCCTTAGTAAAGATCCATCAGGTGGTCATCCTATAAATCTTATTATTACTCGCGGTTTGACCAGTTTAGGTTAACAAAAATTTCATTCCGAGCTAGAGCGCGCAAACTGACGTCTGGATTGGGATTTTTTGATTCAATTATATGACTCTTTTCATCAATCAACATCAATCAGATTTTTGTTAGTTGTTTAACCGTTGTTGGGCCGTAATAGCGATGCTATACTGGCCCGACTAACTGCGCCATTAAGCTGCTGTGCGGTAAACTTCGGTATGTGGCAGTTATTAATGCAGGCGCTTATACAAAAGTAAGAGTGACAGATCTTTTTGAGTTGATTGATAAAGTTTATCTGAGTTTTCCTAATTAAATGAGAGAAATCTAACATTGTTTATATTTGATTCACATAAGAACGACGAGTTTAATTTTGCACACCATAGCATGAGTAATAGAGATGTGTCCACCCTATATTTCAGCAATCTGTCAACTTGCTAAGCAAAAGCACATAAATTTCGAAACTGACCGAATTGGATTTCAGAAATACTATGATAAACAACCGTAAACGATCGAGTAACATAATCACCAGCAAAGACTCTACTTACCACAAGTCTGGACGCCATCTTTGTGTATCACGCAGTCGCTATATTGGATTTTTCAAATAATAAGCAGAGCAGCAGGTGCACTTAGACAATGCACTCAGTGGAGCAACCGGTGCAGGTTTGTTGATAAACGCAAAATGCTTCTTCCTTAAGTACCTGATTCATGACAAGAATTTCGGAGAACAACAGAGCAGTGAGCATACAAATGAATATGATACTCGGCAACCGCATAACTTAAGATGGGCGCCGGTTGACGGGCCAGGGACAAATAAAGAATTGTTCATCCGTCTCAGAGACAAATGCATTTAGTTGTTATTCATTTGTTAAAATTCTACGCAGTAAGAGCTCTTTCAAGGACACTGATAAATGAAAATCACCTTAAAACTGCTCTAGTAAAAATTTTTCAACGATCAGGTCTTGGAACCTCGCTTGCAAGCCAAGGACCATTTAGGATTCTATGTGGATCTTGCAATCGAGGTTCATCATCTATATGAAGAATGTGATGACTCGATGAATTTTCGAGAATGCACTTTCGAGAGCGTAAGAATGGTTCGTTGCTTTTAATTTAAATTAAAATTACAACAAATTAAGCTTCTCAATGAGTAATGTAAAATTTCCTGTTAATAAATTTTGGATTATTTATCTATGTCAGACATGAATGTCCAACATTCCTTGTTTTTTTCCGCTTGTATAGGGTATATGCCACTTCCTGGAGCACTGCATGAAATTGGGAAATGAATAGCGTTGGAAAGACCATCTGTCATCAACAAAGAATTCCCAAGTAAAAAAAGAAAGGTCACACCAAGCGTTCGAACAGAACTTGTAGGTTGCATAGAGCTTTCAAGTGCATCTATCGACCATCAATAGAAGCTCATTTCCCATGGGGATATATTAGGAATGAGTTGAATTACAGGGTTTATTTATACGCCGTCTTGATCATCGCGAAAACTTCATTAGAGTGTGCCTTATGTTTTCCATCCTAAATTGAATTTAATTTTAATTAGAATATAAGTAGTAAACAATATAAATGCCGATAAAGCGAAAAAATAATTCACTTTTCCACAAGCGTCTGCAGCATCGATATAGAGCGAATGAGAATGAATTATTACCCTAAAGGGTACTGAATATTAGTATTGGTTGGCAGAATTTGTTCTTTTAAACAGGTTTCGTTGAAGACCAGAGAATTTGTTTTATTGTCAATTTCCTTATTAGTTTCTTCAATATATCGAACAATATTTTTCGCGTTTGCACTGGTAAATCGATATTAAAGGTACCGACGGACATTTTTATTTCGTTAGCAACGTGATGAATGTATTGTGTCAATCATACATTATCAAATTACAAGACGCATTGAGCGATGAAATTTTGATTGACGCAAGTACAAAATCAGGTAAATAGGATATTACTCAAAAATCAACTTGGTTTGAGATAATTGAAAATATGAAGATGATCAATAATTAAAGAACCAAAAATTCCTCCAAAAACAGTCTCAAGGTTCTAACAAATCCAGTAGTTTGAAGGTTGATGGCTGGGGCCCCATACTTAACACGTTTTCCGCGTATCCGGATTGCACCACAAATTTTGGTTCATTTATTTGTTTTATTTAATAATCGACCATTCGTGTGGACACAAATATTTTCCCAGAAGTCTACAATCTAATCGTGTGCAGGAAAATTTATAGACTACATTTGTCTCTTGGAAAAATAATTTTTTTGCAATGGTCATTGTTCATTACAGGATTCTGCATTTTCTTATTTTTATAATAGATCGGTAGTTTACTTTTATTAATAGTTACGCTTACGATGTTGTTGTGAACGATTGATTGAACGATCCGTTCCTTCGCTTTATAACCGCTGGTTATTTAATTTTCGTAGTAGATACTATACAATTGTATAAAATTTGATTTCTCCCTCATATGGACTACATCGGGCTCTCAACCACGACATTAAGCCAACGACTCAGGTGCCACCTTCAGTCTGGTGGACCAAAGAACCACCTGATGGAAGCCCACAACGAGACCATCACTCGTACGGTGCTGGAGGAGTGCACCAGCGTCGTCATGAGATGCCTCGACGCCAACCGACTCATGATAGCTGAGGCCCTCATCATTAAGGATAGGACCCCAGCCATCAACCTTCAAACTACTGGATTTGTCAGAACCTTGAGGCTGTTTTTGAAGGAATTTTGGTGCTCTAATTCCTGATCATCTTCATATTTTCAATTATTTGTAACCAAACTGATTTTTGAGTAGTATCCTATGTAAACGATTTTGTACTTATGTCGATCCAAATTTCATCACGAATTGCGTCTAGTACCTTGATAATGAATGATTGATACATTCGTCACGTTGTTAACGAAATAAAAATGTCCACCGGAACCTTGATTTTAAATTTACCAGTGCAAACAAAAAATATTGTTCGATTTATTGAGAAAAAAAATAATAAAAAAATTGCCAGTAAAACTAATTCTCTGGTCTTCCAAGAAACATGCTTAAAGATTCTAAATATCTATATTAGCTTAAATTAAATTAAAAAGTCACAGGTGAGTTATGAAAAGAAATGCTTGTAATTATCGCAATCATATCATCATTTTTGTAATATTGATTTACAGCATTGTGATTACTTTAAAAAGCTATCATTATTTTATTATTGCTTATTACTACTATTCGTCAGCTCATCACCTAGTAAAAAGAGTAAAACTGGTTGGTCATGGTTGAGCTTCCTTAGTTTCATGCAATGACGAATTGAAGATTGATTTCACGATGTTTTTAATGAATATTATATCAAGTCTTTGAATGGCCAGTTTATTCTGAGTGCTGCAAAATGTTTCAGTAACAAAATAACGAATGACAATGTTGATGAAAATAAGCATTCTCGAGTCCTATTGCAATCCCTTACAACAACTATGTATTTTTCATACAGTGCTCTGGCAAGAAAATTTGAAGTGCCATGCTTAGAATAAACTATAATAAACTTTGAAACTCCTGATGACTCATTTATGAAAGTTTCACTTTAAAAGAATACGACACTATTTATTGCCAGACCATCACAACTGCATGGTTTTCATCAAGGCGAATTTAATGTAATATATTTCGAAATGTCATCAATACGTTTAATATTGGATGCTAAAGGATAATTAGAACGGAGGTTACTGTCTCTGTACAGTGAGGGAGCGAGGCTGGTTTAAATGATTTGAACGATTCTAGATTTTCTATTCAGAGTAAATTAAATCAAATACTATACTACTATTTGAGCTATTGAACATTTCTTGGAATTATTAGTTGAAATTCAAATATGAAAAAAGCCTTAGTTCCAGGCCAACCTAATACGGGCCCATGTAAAGACTAAAAACATTTCATGATATCTGATAACAAACAACAAGCATTCAAATTATAACTAACATTTAAGCCATCTGAGTACATTTTTGTGTACGTTGTTGCCAGACACAAACATATACATATACATATGGGGATATACATATGGTACATATGTACCATATGTATTGATTAGCAAGATGAGTATAGGCTGCCGAATAACGGTAGCGGCGCTGACAAACCGACTCCAGATGACTTGCAGTCGCCGAAGCTGGCCTGCGTTTAGCTTAAATGTATTCGCTTCGCAGATACGGTTGAGACTGGGAATTTTGTACGACTTTTATCAAATCCTTATTAAGGTACTTACATCAGACTAGATATAAAGAGACTGGTACCTAATTGAGGATTCAAGAAAATTAATACAAAACCTCAAGAATTGGATGGATTGTATTTGAAAGAATCATTGACAAATATCAATAACAGAGAAAACGCTGATAAAAATTTCAAGGATCTTATGAAGAAACCGGCTTTTGCTGTTCACCTGACCGTTTAATGTCATTGTTTCACAATTGCCGCAATTAGATCCTCAGGCAATATTTGGGAAACTCGCAGGATGCGTGTGAATTTGATGTAGACGGCCATGAAGAAGACCCTTTTCATACAAAACAAAGATAACTTTTATAAAATTCTTATCTTTCCTAAGATAGGCCCGTATGCTAAATAGGGCACTAGCACTACGAAGTAGCACTACGCACTACAAGCCGTAGTGCCTACTATATAGTGCGACATGGAACACTACGGTTGGCATGCTAAATAAGGCACTAGCACTATGAAGTAGCACTACGCACTACAAGCCATAGTGCGGCATGGAACACTACGGTTGGCATGCTAAATAGGGCCAAAAGCATAACGCGCACTACAAAAATCTGAAGTGTCCTACACACCGCACTTCACGACGACACTACGGTATATTTCACCTCGTTTACTTCGTCAGCTATGGATCTGTTTGGCTTACAGCAAAGGCATCATCGCTTAAAAACCTCAGGAACTACATGCCATGAATATAAAAAGGTGTACCGCTTCAGTGAATAACATGTTATTCTTATGGCTGACATTTTCCTTGGCGAAACAGATGAACAGCATAGAAGTAGAAAATACTTTTCTTGTTTTTGATACCATGTTTTGAATTTCCTTTTTTGTTTTTTTTTTCTGTAGTCATTTTGAATTCTTCTGCAAGAGCTTTCCATGCTTCTCTCTTTTGTTCGATGTCTTTGAATATATGATGGGAAAGGTGCGCAGACGCATTGCGAATTTCAGCTCACCATCACAATTTTCACTAGTGCCATTATATACCATCACAATTAGACATTTTACATCAATCTTCTGCAAAGAATGAGAATTACTTAGGGAATAATTAATTATTTGATCACTTAACTACCATTCTTCAATAGACTCGTAGCGTAGTGCGGCACTATAAAGTACTCTAACAGCGAAGTAGCACTTCAAAGTCTTTCTGCATACGAATCAGTAGTGCGACACTAAGCGACACTAAACATTGTAGAGCTACTTCGAAGTGCTTAATGTCTGTGACGTATTTAGCATACCAACAGGACGCTTCATAGTGCATAGTGCTACTTCGTAGTGCTAGTGCCCTATATAGCATACGGGCCATAATTTCAGTTGGAAGACTGTTATTTGGGTTTGAGTTGATTACGATTTTATTTGACCGGCTACGGTTCCCAACATTTTTTGCAATGGTGCGGGCAACCTTCCTCATTTCTTCAAATTTTTATTTGAAGATTGAAGCTAACTGCGTCTCTAGTACGACTCAGAGACCGCCCACCAGTCAGATTCCTGACGACTGACAACAACGCTACATTTTTGTCGCCTACATTTTGTAGCGGAGAATTTTTGTCCTCTACATCTACATTATAGAGTGAGACTTCCAGCGTGCGTCTCATCTGAGGTGGCAGCCTTGAGGTGCGAGACGATCTTAGAGTTTCGGCATCAGCTCGTCTTCTCATGAAGGACGGGTCTCTGCGTGAGCTGGGGAGTTGACCGGATGCTGCAGGTTGGTTGTTCGTCACTAAAGCTCAGGGTGTTTTGGCAATTTGTAGTTCCCCCGGTTTTCATTATGAATAACTGTCTCCCCTGCACTTCTCTAACCAAATAATAAAACCCTCCTTGTCTTCCAACTGAAAATATATTCATTATATACCAATTTATTATAAACTTGTTTTTACCATTATTACTCAATTTAAGATTCCAGCTGCTAGGTCCGCAACTTTACGTGTTTGACGATATTCTGGACCCTAATATTCAGCGTGTTCTAATTTGCTAATATTCAAATCGGTTGCTTTACATTCGAATCAGTTGCATTTATATTGACAGGATGGATGGCACGGAACTTAGCGCGTCAGTTTCTCTGTGCTAACTGGCCGGCTAGCTTGCGCTGGCCAGGTGAAGCAGGCTTGTCTCTTATGTTACGTGATCATGCTCGTGTATTGCTGTTATTGAGAAGCTCTTGCTCCCAATTTCTGAGGACGTCCACCGGGCAGCAGCTCGGGCCAATCCAATTTTTGCAAGATTTTTTATGGTCCCAACGATTAACACTGTTTAGAATTAATAAATTATTTATCATAAGCCGTTTCCTTTCCATAACAATTTTTGTAGTTAAACATTTTCTCAAACACTGAAAAGGGAGGTCGCGCATAAGTTTTGTACATAACTCATCGTTCTGAGTTTAAGGTAACTAAAATTTGAGATTAGACAATAACATCAAATTAAAGTTGTCATAGCTTCATGTTCCTGAGATCTAAAGATCGCTTTATTTGCAGTTTGACTGATTTCTGAAGTTGTACTGATGTGTTCATGAAGGGATAATAAAAGCGATAGTTAATTATTTTAGTCACGTGGTTTATTAAAATTATCCAAAAACAATAAATTAAGTTGAGTTTCTTACATTATCAGTCTGCTTAAATCGCAAATTCACAAGGAATTTAAAAGCAAAGAAAATACCAAGAAAATTCACAATATCGATATTGAAAACGTTTCTGAGTCCAGCTTCCTCGTCAGTTCGATAATATAAAAAAACTAATACAATAATTTTATAATTAAAAATTCTAAGTCAGACATTAAAACTTAAAGAAGATAAATAAAACACGAAACAACCTTACGTCGAAAAACAAGCACTTGCGGGACACAGTCATAAGAGACACGAAAAGATTAATACCTAAGAAAAATACTGAAACATAAAAGCCTAACGATTCACTATTACAAGAGGATAGGTTCAGCATGTGCGAGGTCGAGTTTCTCTCTATAGTGCCAGTTAATGAATGTATCCGCGGATTGAGAGTATCACTTATAAATATTGACGTTCATATACTCAAAATACATACGTACCTAAATTAAATAAAAAATTTGAATAAGGCAAGCAGAACGTAAGTCAATCCGCGTAAGTCAAGTTTTTACCCGTCTTTAATCACTGTTATATTGATATTGCTTTGTTACGCTTAATTTTAGTGACATCCTGTTATCAGTTTTCTTGAGGTTTTTTTCCTTCTATGTGTTTAATTTAGTATCTTTCCGTTGCTCTTAACTTCTTTGACTTATCATTGGAATAGAGTTTTAAATCACCTATGTTGCCTGCGAAGCTTATCTGCTTATGGGCATTCAATTAGATGTCTCTATTATTTTATAGATGTTTTTCTTTTTCTCTTTTGAATTGTAACTAGAGCTCCTTTGTGAATAAAAATCAATCAATCGACAAAATACTTTAAATTAAATTATTCGTTACGATAACTAGCCCATCTAGAGTTCACTCGTAAACATTCACAGAAAATGTTCATTTGCCGGCAGATGTGCCACAAACGGTAACTTTCGATAATAACATACGATTTCGAAATGAATACTCAGCGTCATCTTATATTTGAAATTGATTAATATATAATTTAATTTAATAAAATTTAAAAGCAAATAAAACAGCCAAAAAATTTCCCATTAGGTATGCTAGAAAACGTTTCGGAGTCCAGCTCCATCGTCAGTTCTTAATTAGGATTTAAGCAATCAAGTGATCTCTAATCTTATATCAGATATAATTAAGATATAAATTAATTTATAATTAAGAATAATTTGTAGATGAAGACTTAGATGAAACTTCCAAATCGATTTTGGCTTCAACCCCCGATTATGTGGCCGAGACGATTTCGCGGTGAGCCATAGCCGAGAGAGACAACGTCGTCTTTACGATGTCCGTCATCGCTGTTAAAGTTTCCAAAGCCCTCAAAGTCCCAAGATCTTCTGGCATGTTCGGCCTTTTTATGGTCCTTATAGCCTCTGTAGCCTCCATAACCTCTATAGCCTCCATAACCTCTATACCCTCCATAACTCTATACCCTCCATAACCTCTATACTGTCCATAACCTCTATACCCTCCATAACCTCTATACCCTCCATAACCTCTATACCCTCCATAACCTCTATACCCTCAACCTCTATACCCTCCATAACTCTATACCCTCCATAACCTCTATACCGTCCATAACCTCTATACC
>NW_025946552.1:33944-74563 GCF_000764305.2 Hyalella azteca
CATCATCAGTAGCGGTACGGTCATGGTCATAATCAGTAGCGGTACGGTCATGGTCATCATCAGTAGCGGTACGGTCATGGTCATCATGAGTAGCGGTACGGTCATGGTCATCATCAGTAGCGGTACGGTAATGGTCATCATCAGTAGCGGTACGGTCATGGTCATCATCAGTAGCGGTACGGTCATGGTCATCATGAGTAGCGGTACGCTGAGTGGACTGCAAAGTGTGTGTGGGGGGGGGAGAGAGGGAGGATGTTTACCGCGGACCCATAGTAGATTTATTACCAGAGACAGGCCTGCCTTTCCTGCCAAGTACGACAACTGAGGTGCAAATCTCGATTAAATCTACGGAAAATTCACGGACCTGTTGTTAAAAACGAATATAACTACCACCAGAAAAATTATTCAGAAATGCTTGGTATAGCGATCAATGAAGAATAACGAGTTAAACAAACTGGTATCGCGAAAACGTTAGAAAAGTCGCTCGTTTTTCGATCCTCATGGTTCAAAATTTTCGTTAGCGATAACACTGGTAATACAAAGTTTACATAATTTATCTTAATGTCCACAGATTGAAAATAATTAGCCAGGATAGCATTCCAAATTTCAGATTTTTATCTTATTCATTAGAGGAGTTATGTGTCGAATTCATAGTTAAGAATCCCCATAGACGACTACCGCGGCTGAGCGCGTTGAACGGGCCTCTTAAGGCGGCGAGAAAACTAAGTGAATTCTCAGAGTTTAAATCAGTCTTTGTTAAGAAGGATGCTACCCCTTTAGAGAGAGCAAATTTTCGCAAGAAATGGCAAGAGAGACTCAGGCGGAAAAACACGGAGACTCAGGTCAACCCCTCTCACGATGTCACGATAACACCGGCCGCACACGGTCAGTCAGCGGAGCTGGTAGGCAAGTAAGAAGTCATGTCCATAGATTCAGGCCTATAAATAATGTAAGAAGTAAACGCATGCTTCAAAGTGAATGTGCACAAAAAGATTTAAAGTGTTTTTACACGAATTCGGATTCTGTTTTGAACAAAAAAGTGAGCTGTTAACTGTAATCAAAAACGAGTGCTTAGACATTATTTGTATTACATAAACACTCCCTAAAAATCACGGGCGAAAATTGTACCTGTTGAATTTCAGTTGCCAGGTTTTGATTGTTTTCATAACTTAAATGAAGAGCAGCGCAGTAGAGGTGTAGCTTTGTTGGTTAGAACCTCTTAGTACTAAACAGTCTTTGACCGAGCATGGCTTTCCGTAGGTTACACACGTTGATCGTTGGTGGTTTTAATCATCCAGACTCCAGAGCAAGACTGGACAGATGGATCCTCTCCAAGGGATGAGAATCACCCAGCATCCTTGTTCATGGAGTCTGTGAGAGACTCCTTCCTAGTCTAGCACGTTACTAAGCCAACCCATTATAGAAGTAAACAGACTCCCAATATTCTAGACCTGGTGTTTACTAATGATGAGTCAATGTTAGATGAGCTTCGTCACGAGGCTCCATTGGGCAAAAGCCATCACCAATCACTGTTTTTCAGTCTAAAGTGCAAGTTTGAATTTTGCGGAAGGCGACTATGATAAACTCCGTAAAGCAGTGAATGCAGTGAATATTTCGAACTGTATTAAGGGCATGAATGTGGCTGAGTCATGGTCATTTCTCAAGGACACGGTTATGTCTGCAGTGTACCTAAAATTAAGCTTGTTGGAGTCAAAAAACTCAGTGGATGAATAGTACAGTTCTAGCTAGGCTGATAACAAAGAAGGAAGCCTACCAGCGTTATTTACAGACTCATTGCGATGCTGACTATAACCTATACACAAGAGCTCGAAATCAAGCTAAAGAAAGCTGTCGCACCGCAGTAAAACCCACGAAAAAAAATATTGCTGAAAATGCAAAAAAGAACCCGAAAGCCTTCTTTTTGTACGCTAGCTCGAAGTGCAAGATAAAGGACGCTATTTCTGATTTGAAAGTAGATCAACAAAAGATAACCTCTGATGGGGGCGAGGCTAACGTTTTTAATCAGTTTTTCAGTAGCGTATCCACTGAAGAGGACTTGAACAGTATTCCAGCTATTGAGGAGCCCCCAGTCGGCTGTAAATGAACAAGTTTTGAAATACAAGAAGAGGTTCTCAAGCGCCTCATCGCTGTAAATCCAAACAAGTCATGTGGACCAGACGGTTTCCACCCCATGATTACTCAAATAGTTAGCAAATGTCCTAGCTGGCCCTCTGACGTCATTTTTTCGAAAAACTTTGAACGAAGGGATCTTGCCGGCAGACTGGAAAGAAGCTCGAGTGACACCATTATTCAAAAATATAACTCACTACCTACTCACTGCATTGAGGGACAGAGAGCGCATTTTCTCGTCGACGAAAACGTGAAGTCACGGATGGATGGACAGACAGACAGACAGACGGACGGACGGACGGACAGACGGACATGGCGAGCATTATAGTGAATTTTTTCCATAAATGAGAAAATACGCTAAAAAGGTGACAAAAGCTGCCGGGCAAATATCGCCCTGTCAGTTTGACAAGTGTTGTTTGCAAGGTAATGGAATCTGTTGTGAGGGATCGATTGATAGATCATTTGATGGCTAATAATCTCCTATCAGACTGTCAACATGGCTTTATTGCCGGGAGATCCTGCACCACTAACCCCTTGTCTACTCTAAACGAATGGACCCGCCTGCTGGACGAAAGGGAGCCAGTAGATGCAGTGTACCTCGATTTTGCCAAGGCATTTGACAGTGTCCCACATGAGCAGCTGTTGCGGAAATTGCAGTCTTTGGGAATTGACAGCAACGTACTCAAATGGATCAGAGATTTTCTAGTAGGGAGACGACAACGTGCCAGTATTAATGGGTCCGAATCAAACTGGGCTTCACTGCGCAGCGGCGTGCCACAAGGAAGTGTTCTCGGGCCTGTTTTATTCGTTGCGTTTATAAACGGTCTGCCAGAAGCTGGTGATGTTCTGGATCAAAAATGAGTCTCGCACAGACTCCAAGAACAGGGATGCTGGGTGAATCCCATCTCTTCGAGAAGATTATGTCCTTCATCCTTCAGTATAATGTCGAAGTCGACAATGGAAAAAGATTTAGGAGTTAATATCGACATTGAGTTGAAATTTTTCTAAGCAAATTGAAGGTCAAGTTAATAAGGCCAATAAACGACTTGGACTGATCAGACGCTCTTTCGGGTTCCTAGATGCAGAAGGGATGAAGCAGTTGTTTGTTGCTGTCGTGCGCCCGAACCTAGAGTTTGGAAACTTCGTTTGGTCACCGAAACTTGAAAAGGACAAAAATTCAATAGAGAGTGTTGTAAGACTTATCCTTGTGGAACAAGGATAATTCCGGGCTTGAAAGGCAAGTCTTTATGAGGAAAGATCAAAGATTAGGAAGCTTCCTAGCCTCAGTTATCGATGTCTGCGTGGGGAACTCATTGAAGCATATAAGTATACCAATGGCTTCTACAAGGTCCCAGAAAGATTACTAGAATTTGAAACAAGAACCAACACCAGACGACACGGCTATAAACTAAAAAAACTGCATTGTAACACATCCATGCGACAACATTTCTTCTCGCTTCGAGTCACCGACATGTGGAACAGCCTCCATGATAGCATCGTTGACGCTCCGAGTATGAACGCCTTCAAGAACAGACTAGACGAAGCTATGCAGGAGCATATGTTCAGTCTTAAAATGCCTTGAAAATTACGGACCAGGCAATAAGTCCAGCAGCTATCTCAATCAATCATCAGTTATGGAAAGATCAGGTTCAAAAGGCCGGATCCCTTGTGAATCAAGTCACGAAAAATTCAAGAATCGGCAACAGGCCATGGGCCTATTTCTTCAGTGCCGACACTTCTATTATATTCTATGAACAAGAATCGGCAACAGGCCATGGGCCTATTTCTTCAGTGCCGACACTTCTATTCTATTCAATGAATGCAAGCCTGACCTGACAGTCATGTCTGCAGTCTCCCAACACGTGGCCAGCACGACGGTTTGAGGCGGGACGGTGTCGCCAGCATCACATTCTGCTGGACTGAGAACGGACTAGAAACATGCAACGATGAAATGAAATAATAACTTGAATGAGTCAATGAAATACAATTATACTCATATATTAGTATAGGTTGGCAAAATTTGTTCCTTTAAACAGGTTTCATTGAAGACCAGAGAATTCGCTTTATTGGCAATTTTCTTATTAGTTTTTCCAATAGATCGAACAATATTTTTCGTTTGCACTGGTAAATTGAAAATAAGCGTACCGATGGACATTTTTATTTATTTACCGACGTTTCGAATGTTTCAATCATTCAGTATCAAGTTGAAAGGTGCATTGAGTGACGAAATTTGGGTTGACATAAGTACAAAATCATGTAAATACGATACTACTCAAAAAACTCAAAAACTACTCAATATTGGTTGGAAATAATGCCTAGTCACTAAAATATTAAGATGAAAAAATATCAAAACGCCAAAAGACACTCCGTAAACAGTCTCAAGGTTCTGACAAATCCTGTAGCTTGTAGGTTGATGGCTGGGGTCCTATCCTTAATGATGAGGGACTCGGCTATCACGAGTCGGTTGGCGTCGGGGCGTCTCATGACGACGCTGGTGCATTCTTCGAGCACCGCCCGAGCGATGGTCTCGTTGTGGGCCTCCATCAGGTGGTTCCTTGGTCCACCAGACTGAAGGTGGCACGTGAGACGTTGGCTTAATGAAATAGTTGCGAGTCCGATGTAGTCCATATGAGGGAGAAGTCTTAAACCTTCTCCATTGCAGGAAAACTTAGACTATATTGGTCTCTTGGAAAACTCCCGTTTTTTGCAGGGGTTATTGTTCATTACAAGATGCTGTATTTTCTTGCTTTTGTAATAGATCAGTAGTTTAATTTTATTGTTAGTTACGCTCACGATGTTGTTGTGAACGATGGATTGGAGGATCCGTTCATCTGCTTTATAACCGCTGGTCATTTGATCCTCGTAGTAGATGGTTGTGACGTTTGCGTTAGTTTCTGATTTGTTGTTGAGCCTGTTTTGGCTCGCTCGAAGTTTTGAAATTAATGTATCGATTGTTCTATTTGTAAATCCATTATTGACTAAAATTCTTTTGCAGTTTTTCAGCTCCGTTTTCAAATCATTTTCAGAGGAGCAGGTTTTGAGTGCACGTTGGATGAGAGCACTTATTGCGCTTCCTATGTAGCGCTCTGGTCATTCGTTGGTGGCGTTCAGGGCTTCCCGCGGCATCTGTGGGTTTCCAGTATACTTTGGTTACGAATGAATTAATTTTAGCTTAGACGGCTATATCTAAAAAGGGCAAAGTACGATTTTGGCCGAACTCGTATGTAAACTTCAAGTCAGAATTCATTTCAAAGGCCAGTCGCAGATTCCTCAGCTGTCCTTCATCTCGAACCACAACGAAGATATCATCGACATACTTGCAGTACAATTCAGGCTTGATCTGTTCATCTGAATTAAAGTACTCGATTTTCGATTTCGCACATACAGTATAGTACTCAGCAGAAGTAGGACAGCCCATGGTTACGCCGTTGGTTTGTCGGTAAATTTTGTTGTCAGGAGCACGGTAAGGTGATTCGGAAGTGCAGAGTCGAGGAGATTGAAATTCTCATCCAACTTTACCGGCTCCACCAATACCTAAAAAAATTATCATCGATCTCCTTCGACTCTGAACTTCCGAATCACCTTTCCGGGCTCCTGACAATAAAATTTACCGACAAACCAACCGCGAAGCCATGGGTCCTACTTCTGCTGAGTACTTTATGTGCGAAATCGAAAATCGAGAACTTTCAGATGAACAGATCAAGCCTGAATTGTACTGCAGGTATGTCGATGATATCTTTGTTGTGGTTCGAGATGAAGAACAGCTGAGGAATCTGCGACTGGCCTTTGAAATGAATTCTGTCTTGAAGTTTACATACGAGCTCGGCCGAAATCGTACTTTGCCATTTTTAGATATAGCCGTCCAAGCTAAAAATAATTCATTCGTAACCAAAGTATACCGGAAACCCGCAGATGCCGGGAGAGTCCTGAACGCAGCCAAAAAAGGCCCAGATCGCTACAAAAAAGCGCAATAAGTGCTCTCATCCAACGATCACTCAAAATCTGCTCATCTGAAAATGATTTGAATACGGAGCTGAAAAATTGCAAAAGAACCTTAGTCAATAATGCATATAGAACAATCGATACATTAATTTCAAAACTTCGCTCGAACCAAAACAGACTCAACAACGAATCAGAGACTAACGCAAACGTTGCAACCATCTTCTACGAGAATCAAATGACCAGCGGTTATAAAGCAGATGAACGGATCCTCCAATCCATCGTTCACAACAACATCGTGAGCGTAACTAACAATAAAATTAAACTACTGATCTATTAAAAAAACAAGAAAATACAGAATCTTGTAATGAACAATAACCCCTGCAAAAAACGGGAGTCTTCCAAGAGACCAATGCAGTCTATAAGTTTTCCTTCAATAGAGAAGGTTGTAGACTTCTCCTTCATATGGACTACATCGGGCTCACAACTACGACATTAAGCTGACTTCTCACGTGCCACCTTCAGTCTGGTGGACCAAGGAACCACCTGATGGAAGCCCACAACGAGACCATCGCTCGTGCAGTGCTCGAAGAATGCACCAGCGTCGTCATGCGATGCCCCGACGCCAATCGACTCGCGATAGCTGAGGCCCTCATCATTAAGGATAGGACCCCAGCCATCAACCTGCAAGCTACAGGATTTGTCAGAACCTTGAGACTGTTTTCGGAGTAAGTTCTGGTGTTTTGATATTTGTTCATCTTCATATCTTAGTGATTAGGCAATATTTCTAACCAATTTTGTTTTTCGAGTAGTATCCTATTTACATGATTTTGTACTTATGTCGGCGCAAATTTCGTCACTCAATGCGCCTTTCAACTTGATAATGAATGATTGAAACATTCCAAACGTCGTTAAATAAATAAAAATGTCCATCGTTACGCTTATTTTCGATTTACAGTGCAAACGAAAAATACTGTTCGATCTATTGAAAAAACTAATAAGAAAATTGCCAATAAAACGAATTCCCCAGTCTTCAATGAAACCTGCTTATATACAAATATACATGAATACAACACAATCAATGCGACATGAGAAAGGGACGAGTTAATGTAATGCGACGACCTACAAAATTTTTTTTTGTGATGCGACGACCTACAAAAAATTCGGTAGAAACGGTGCTAACAGAAATGGACATGATTAAGTTAATATTTTCGCGACAGGAAGCGAAAATAACAATAACATATCTAACCAAAACGTTTGCCTTACTCATTCAGTGCTCCACAGGAGAAAACAGCGAAGCTCACATTACTCGTGGCGACGACGCTACATCCAGATACTGAAAGTAATACTTTTTTATTTTACAGCTTCATCAGCAACGCTATCTTGACATTAAAAAAATTTCAAACCATCATAAACTTTTCTATGAAAATTTTACAACAATAAAATTATAGTCACACTAAATATTCATAATCAAGGATTTTCCGGTGTTGACGAATAATTTTTACCGGGCCTCGACATCGTCGGTACATTCCTCTCTGTGGTCGATGAAGGCATCACGGGCCTTTGTTTATCAGGTATCTTGTTCTCCTGGAACACCCGGTTGATGGCGCTGAGAAGCGGGTATTTGCCGTTGCCACACACGCCTCTGAAGTCGTCCGTGTCGACCGACCACACGCTAATACCGTTCACACCATGGCTGAGCGCAAGTCGAACCTGGAGAAATGTTTTTTATTCATCGTCATCCGTCGTCGTCAAATGTTTCATCGTCATCTGAGAAGACAAAATATATTATTCATACATGAATATTTCATACATCGAGCGTTCAGTAGTCCGTCTATCTTGCGTCGTGCATGAACGTGTCCTATTACCACAGCATTTTCATGACATTTAATTCCGTTATTTTACGACATTAAATAAATATATACATGATAACAAATTCGTAGTTAAGTTAAGTTACAACAATTAAGCAATGTTTTTCCAATGTATCATAATCAGGGAGTCAGACCAAGCAGGGAGTCAGACCACTTTATGTACATAATTTAAACCAGACGCTTGCCCTACTAAAAAACAGGAAGTCAATACGGTCAGGCTCCGAAATTATTGATTATTTTTTAAACATTCATTAACACATAATAAGATTTAGTCACAGACTCTCTTCCTTTATGAACATACCCTTTCTTCAATAGTTGTGACGTTGTCAAAGCCGGCCCACTTATCGTCTTTGTACATGTACGGCACTCGATGCTGCTCATGCCAGTCAATCGTCCAGCCTCTAACAACGTATTGGTTCTGTTGTTGGCGTCTGTCTTGTTCAAGCTGCATCTCGCATATCTTGCAGCAAAATACAAGTTAATCAATGAGAAAAATGTAGCGGAATATATTCACCAGCATATTAGAGACAGAAATCTATGTTCCATAGTAGAATTTTTTACCGCGTATAACCAAATAACCTGTCCAATGCATGTCCACATTTAAAAAGCTCCTGATTAAAACAGGTTAGCCTATAAACAATTATTATGTGCTTAAAGTCTGAATGCGCTTAAAGGGTTAAACATTCCTCGCACATAAACTCAGTTCAGAGTTCAGCGTTCGATGACGTGAAAGTGAGATAAGTTCAATGACGCCGATAAGTGAGATTTCAGCACAACACCCAAGGATTTAGAGAGCCACATACTCATGAGATTGAGTCACATCATTTACATATATTCACAATAGTTTGTGACACCGAGAATCAAATGTGATTTATAGTGAGGTAAGAAATTTCGACGAATTAAATAAAGAAACTTTCTGTTAAGACGTTAGTTTTTGTTCAATCGAGGTAATAATAATGTCAAGTAGAACGGACGATCACGGTAAACAAGTTTTGGGCCTTCATTTAACATACGACGCAAATGATAACTTTTTCTTTTAATTTCGTTGCAGCTGGTGAACTTATTCGTTCGAGAGGTTGAAATTACTATTTTCAAGAGAAACTTTTATTCGCAAGTAAAATTCACAACATTGAGGAACTTGCCAAACCGTGGTACATTATAACAATAAGTTGATAATACTGAGGTTGACTTAGTTAAACCAAGCCACCAATATAATACAATCTTCAACCTCTTCTTACCTCATTGTATCCAACGTAGCCGACAGACTTGGTGTAGGGTCCTTGGAAGCCCGTGTTGAAGGTAGGGGCTCCGTAGTAGTTCTGTGTGGGGTCTCGCAGTATGAAGGTGGTGGAGAATAAGGGGAGGCTCACTGCTATCTTGTGAGCGGGCACTCCACCTGCCAACACTGCGCGCAAGGCCGAGTCCTTGGCAGAAATATTGTAGATTGGTACATATATTCTAGTAGAAGAAACTTCATGGACATTCACACAATGAGATTACATTTTTCTCGATTTAAGAGAAACATTCTTTGGCTATGTTAAGGAACATAGAAAATAATTTCAATTAATGTTGGCATCAACATTTAATAATTTGTCGATAAAGTTTTAAGGGCGAAAAATTTCACGTACGATTAATCAAGTTATTAATATATATATACGCATTCATCTAGAAGTAGAGGGTACAAAATAAATTCACAACATGTGGTAATTTCAATTTCTAAATACCGACCATGTTAAGCGTGACTGCATCGTTAGATTGCACTCTCTCCTCATCGCTGGGGAAGAGAGGAGATGTGTGCCCGGCTCGGCCTTCCCAGTTACCGTGGAAGTTGTAGGCAAGGATGTGCACCACGTCTGTAGAAGTGTTTTTGCTATGAAACAGCATTGCTGTTTCATATTGCTGTTCCGTCGCGCAATTCCATTTGTTAAGTTAAACTTAGCTATTCAATGAATCTCACTTAGTACATGCACAGTAATCTATGTAAAGGTTGAAAACTCATCAAGACCTGAAACAACAATCTCACCTGCAGCCTTTACTATGGCAGAAAGGTCGTATCCCTGCCTTAAAAAGGAGCTTCTTCCACTCACAGTAACGCCTAGGTAGTAACCAAGAGGTGCAAAAGCCTCAGAAAGTTCCTGGAAATGCAATATTTTTTTTTGTAAGTTTTATTGTCACATTTCAAATAACTGGCATTGAGACCTCCAGAAAAAGAAAGAGTTTGTGTGGTTCAATCTTTCAGGATTTGATGCAAATTTTGCTAAAGTTCCTAAAGCATGGAACTCTAAAATAATATTCCAGCGAAGAAACTGCATCTCAGAAAATAATACAAGTTCATCACGTACAGAAAAAAATCGTAAGGTAATTTTTGCTGCGATCATATTTTTGGGTGAATTGGATTTATTTGGATAATTTGAAGGGTATGGAACTTAATCCTACAATACTATGGAACTTTATTCTAGCTCTGGTATTTTTAGAACTCAAAATGAACTCAGCTTGTATGCATTGATGAGGAGCTTAAGGCACCATAAACTTTGGATGGTTAAAAACAGTTCCCGCGTTGAATTCCAAGCATTCAAACAATTCAAATGAAAATCCAGAAGGTATACGGAGAGTATCCTGCGTTTATAAAACACGTACTGACCTGCACGAGGAGGGCGAAGTTTTCTCTGTCTTCAGGCTTGCCCCCGCGGAAGGTGGGGTCCATCCATGCCAGATCAATGCCGTCCAGCAAAGTTCGTCTGTTGGGTCGATAACCAACGGTTACAAAATTTTTTAGCATATTAATAGAGATAAAAAACATGGTAGAGGCGTGCTATATTATATATCTTTTAACCATAATGGATCACCCGCTCAACGGATGTTACCAAATTTAACATGAGGTCCGGAATAGTGACAATTCAAATATATAAATATTCGTATATATCATTCGGTCTGCGCCACCGCAGAGAACGAGTTCGTTGTCAATTGAAATATAATATTTTGAAGTAGTAGCAATGCCGTTGTAGCTTATTAAATGACTTTGAATTTATTCGTTTGCAGTTTGATCTGTATGGATTTAAGTGCAATAACTTATATTATGGTTTCATTGTGCAGTTATCCCTGCCAAAATTTAGGCGCGGCTATCATTCGCTTTTCGGTTGCCGCTCTCGGATCAGAGATGAATCAGACATGAGATGGCCGCCTCCCCTAATCAGCCTCCCAAAAGGTGCTATTTTGGCAGTTCCATGGTAAAAAATATAAGGGTCAAATGACACACGAAATCAGTGCCTGGTAATGCCACCATTGGCTTGCCCTGCTCAGTAGCTGGCATTAGTTCTTAGCACGAGCGTGACAAGCCTCTGATTCAAAAAACTCATATACGATGCAAGAGTAGGCGCACGAGTTTCTAAACGCGTGGGTTTCACCACTCATGCATTGCCTGTACGTCAACGTGTGGACGTTACGTTTCCTTGATTTGAATGTTTTTTTTTTTTTGCTCACGCAAACAGCTTCAAAACTTTTGGGACAATATTTTGAAACGAAATTTTAGGGTCGCGCCAGCGTATGAGCGAGCTTCATTACGCGTGCAATGATTATATTATCCATCGGCACGCGACCATTACGCGTGCTAACACGCGTGCGTTGCGTTGTCTTCGACCCACATGCCCCGCGTTCATGTCAAGACTCAAGACGCTTGCGATACGTTTCAGTGAACACTCTAACGTTACTCTTGCGAGAACCTTCTTGCGATATGTGTACATGAACACGCGTGCATTGCTTATACGTCGAGATGCGTGTATTGCGTGTGTTCACGAAAACACCTACGTTTCAGAGGCAGAGGTACCAAAACAATCTCTTTTATACTCGCTAATAAGGAGTGGGAGGTTAGTTATCAACTAACCGGCTTTAGACAAAGCACTAAAGCCCGTCCACACCTTCAAACTTATAGTCAGTCTTGCATGTCATGCCAGGTTTGACCGATTTTGACGCAAGACTGAAGAGCGTCCACACGCTCAAACTTTCCTTCAGTTTTCAGTGCGTTCACGACAATGGAGGAGGTAGTGCTGCTCGCTGCAGTGATCGCAGCGTGCGTCACCATAATTAGGTTAGAGCGATGCAAACGTACGCGGTGGTCCCGAAAATGGTTTTAAAAAAATACCACAATGAGAGTTGATAGACAGCATCCCCACCAGCACCAGACAGCATTGACGACTTCATTTTGGCACATTCTTTTCAATAAAGAGTATAGTTTCTTCGTTACAAAGCCTTTGTTTGCTGTATAATCAACTTCTTTGCACTTAACTATCAATGCCGCATAGGCCAGTGCTCTCTTGTTCCTGTGACTGAAGCTTTATGATTGAATTTACCATAAACATGGGAAACTACGATATAATTCAATGAACTCGCCAAAATAAATCGTGAAACCAGTGTCGGAGATCCTGGGATATGAAAGACTAGAGATAGCGAGGAACAATGACACATCTCTCATCATCAATATAGACTGAGATAGCGTATAAGTTTGACCAATAAGTCGGTTGCCCGTCCACACGCTCAAACTTATCGCCAGTCTTGCATGAACCCAAAGGTTTCGCCCATCCGGCTTCTCCAGGTTTGTCAAACCTCAAACTCCGCCCACCCGTCATGCACGTCAAACTTTGAGCGTCCACACGCTCCGTCTTGTCGTCAAACCTGGCATGACATGCAAGACTGACGATAAGTTTGAACGTGTGGACGGGGCTTAAGCAGTGAAAGGTAGTTCAGACTGCGCAGGCGCTGATCTTGAGCAGTGATACACTGTTCTTCGTCACTTGCGGACGTCGGTTGATGCACGCATAACGCATCTCATTCGAATTGTGTAATCTTATCGTGTATAGTGAATAAGTGAAGTCTACATCTTGCAAACAACTTAGTGTTAAAAACTGAATATTACCGTTTATAACATTTTCAGCAATACAAATTCCTTACTTATTGCAGTCCAGTGCTTTCTAAAGTGAGGTTCGTTGCAATACTTCTCGTCGGGAGGCGGCATTCATCATGACTGCGCAATTTGAATTGTGAGTTCAAGATTTTAGCAGCGGTTGAAATTTTCAACTTTGGGTATGTCGATACGAGAATGTTATTTAAGCTGCTCCTGTTCATATGCTTAAGGCCCTAATTTCTAAATCAACGCATCAACTGAATCAATTTGTGCAGTCGGAACTCGAAAGTTCATCATTGCCTAGGATGCTACCTACCTAACCAACAGTCGACACCACTGGGCGGGTCAGCTGATTGACTGAGCTGAACAGCTGGATGGAACAGGTTGCAGAGCGTATACCGATTATTCGCAATCGCTAGTAAGTTAGTTGCTTTTGTTCCGTTCTATCTACTCTATTTCGTGGTGTTGTTGTTCGCCCTCCCCGTCCCGCGACAAATGCGGGACGGGGCCTACATCCATTCCTGCGGCCAGCCCAACCTCTCTCCCCAGTGCGCCAACAGGCCAGCCGCCTTGATGGGAGAGCTCCACAAAACCAGGGGCGACAAGGGCGTGATCAGCTCCGAGCAGCCGAATAGGTGGTTGGTGTTGTGTTCATGTCTGTGACAGAGTGGACAAAGAGAGGACGGATGTGTGACTGGATCTATCTTGTGTAGGTATTGGTGTAGTAGGGGGGACTTGTTTGTGCGGAGTTGTGCTAGTGCTCGGCGTGTGTGTCTGGGTAAATGGGTTTCTGAAGGGTCTATGGCCGGAACTGGTGCCGAAAGTACAGCATTATTTGGTAGGTTGTCTATGTAGAAAGTTGTGATTGTAGTGTGTATTTGTTTCTTGTGTCTGTTTAGTGTTTCTGTTGTGGCTTGATCTGGTTCTATGAGTATGTTAGTGGTGTAGTTTCTATTTGTGAAGACTGTTTGTTTCATAAGTCTGGGTGGGTTGTGAAGTTGAGTATGAGTGTGAAGTGGGTGGGTCGGTGCTTGAGCTTTTAGTCTGAGTTGGGATGCGTAGAGTCTGAGGTGCTGGTCTATTGGCAGCGTTTTTGTTTCTGTGTGTAGGTGACTTTGGTTGGTATCAGCTGTACAACCTGTTGCAATGCGGAGTGCAATGTTTTGGATTGTTTGTAGTTTGTTTGTGTGAGTTTGTGCTAGGTTGGGGGACCAGATGGTGCTGCCGTATTCTATTAAAGGTTGTGTTATAGTTTTGTTGGTGGTGAGTAGGACTTCTTTTTGTTTTCCCCAGTTTATTGATGTGAGAGATTTAAGAATTTTTAATGTTTTAGTTGCTTTGTTGTGTGTGTTACGGATGTGGGTATTGAAGTTTAGTTTTGGGTCGAATGTGATTCCTAGTATTTTTGGGTGTGATGGTGGGAATTGTGGTATTGTCTATGGTAAGGTTTAGTATTTTCCTGTATTCAGCAGGGTCAGGTGTGAAAAGTGTGGCTGTGCTTTTGGATGCGTTTAGTTGGAGGTTGTCTCTGATAGTCCAGTCGTGTATCTGTTGTAGGAATGGTTGTACGTATACGTTGTTCTGCAATTTTGTAGTTGTGGTGTGATGAGAAAATGGTGATGTCGTCTGCATAGGTAATCATGTGCACATCTGTGGGCGGAGTGGGGAGGTCTGAGGTGTATATGTTGAAAAGAGTGGGTGAAAGGACGCCCGCTTGTGGGACGCCTGTTTTGAAATTCTGCTGCTTGGAAGTGGTGTTATTGAAAAGTGTGTAGCCTTTTCTTCCTTTTATGTAATTGGATATGTATTTCGTCAATGTTGATGGAATTTGAATGTTCGAGAGTTTGTCTATTAACTTGTGTATGTTTACTGTGTCGAAGGCTTTGGACATGTCTAGTGCTATTGTAATGGTTCGTGAAGGTGGTTGTTTCTGATTGAATCCGCTGGTAATATGTTGGGTAAGTGAGTGTAGGGCAGTGACTGTGGAGTGATTTCCCTTGAAACCGTATTGGTGAGCTATTTGTGGAATGAGAGGCTGAATGATGTTGAGTATGATTTTTTCTAATGTTTTAGAGATAGGGCTGAGGAGTGATATTGGTCTGTAGGAAGAGCCTAGGGAAGTGTCGTTGTTGGGTTTGGGTATGGGTATGATCTTGGCTAGTTTCCATGGGTGTGGGATGATGTTTTTGTTTATTGCTATGTTGTATATTTTGGTAAGGTATGATGGTTAGGTGTTGAATGTTGATGTTATCAGGGCCCGTGGATTTATTGGTCTTACTATTTTTAATTGCAGAAATGGTCATATCTGTTGTGATGGTCATCTGATCTTTTCGTAGGTTTTTGATTATTCTGTCTATTTTTCTGTAGTGAGGGCAGGTTTGGTGTTTTGTTATGTTTATTAATTGGTTGTTAAAAGATTGTGCTTTGTCTTTGGAAGTGTGTGCTATTTTATTTGGGAAACGAATGGATTTGTTTGGTTGAGTGGGAATGGTTTTGTTTGATAGTTGATGTATTGTTTTCCAGAGTATATGGCTATTGTGTTTGTTGTCCAAGTGTTGCTCCAGATGTTCTCTCCAAATTTTTGTCTTATAGTCTTGTATGGCTCTGTCAATTTCTCTGTTTAACTGCAGTAGTTGCGGGTCTGTGTGATTTGCGGTTCTGATTTGATTTCTTTGAGTTATGAGAGCTCTAATGTTGTCTGGGAGAGGTGGTTGATTTGTTTTTATTTTGCCTTTGGGAATGTTGTGTTTGTCCGCTTGAATTATGATGTTTGTGAGGGTTTTGTTTGCGACGTGAATATCGGTTGGGTCTGCTATGTTTTCTAGTGCCGATTCTATTTCAGTTAAAAAGGAGGCCCAGTCGGCTTTGTGGTAGTTGGTGTATTTTTTTGTTTATTGTTGTAGTCGGAAGTTTGTTTTTGTTCTGTAGTCTAGTAGTATAGGTAGGTGGTCTGATGAAAGTTCTGTTTGGGTAGTCCAGGTAATGTTGTTTGCTATAGTGTCAGAGGCTGTGGAAATGTCGGGAGAGGTAGGTTGTTGATTGTTTGTGGTGGGTAGACGAGTAGGTGAATTTTGGTTGAGAATAATGTGATTTGAGCTCTGTATGATGTCTTCTATTAGTATGCCTCTGTGGTCGTTGTAAGGTGAGTGCCAGGAGTTGTGGTGGGCGTTAATGTCTCCTGTGATGATTGTGTTTGGCTTATTGGTAATGTGGATTAAGCATTCGGTGATGAGTTAATCTATATGGTTGTGTTCGTTCGAGTCGTCAGGTTTCATTATGGAGTTACATTCAAGTATAAGGATGAATTTGGTTATTTCTGAAGAACTACAAATACGAGGATAGATTCAGGAAATTTCCATCGAGCTCAGCAATATTGGAATAGTATTAGACGTAAGAAATGCTTCTATTCTTCATTTTTCAGCAGTTACAAGCAGTATTTTCAGACCCCGGTAAAATTGTTTGCTAGACGAATGGTTTCTTCAACCAAAGAACTGTTCAGCTTTAAGCATATGTCTGCATGCTTGAGCTTATTGCTCAAGCTGTCAAGCAGAAGATAGCTTTTGAACTATCACTTACAAGAAGCCCCTCTGTGAGCAACATATTTGATTTGAGGATTTCCATAACTATCGTTTATTCCGCTTTTTATTTGATTGTTTCTCCAGGAATTTAGAGTTTAGATGATAACTTTAATGCTTGTAAATAACTACATGTGAAACTCAATACTGTCATTGCAGCAGCCGAGGATGGATGCAAAAAGATCCTCACTTGCTATGAAGTGTGAACAACTGAAAGCTGCAATCAAGTTAGTGCCGTAACTCGATTTTGTTAAGATTAACATGTGCTACTCCCTTCTATTGTGTGGTCTTTCGTCAATGGACGCAGAAATTCGAGGCCCTTGCAGAACTGTTTGCTCGATAGAAATTTAATGTGACGAAAGTTACATGAAATGAAGCGGCAAATAATTAAACGATTATTTTAAAACACAACGTTGTTCAATCAGCAGGATGCATGGATTTGATAGGAGAAATTGGATTGACTTGCATTACCTCGAATCAGTGATATTGATGTATCGATTGATTTTTTTATTTGCGATTATTGCCCTCATTTCTAACCACGCCATGTCGTAAGAGTTACTAGCTGTAAACGTCTTTGCATAAAATTGAGCCTCTGATAGACTGCTCTGATATTAAAACTAAGCGACTAGTGCTATATAGACTGCATATATATAACGTGTAGAGATTGAAATTCCCCCTCCCTTCCCCCCATAAGGGGGGGAAGGGAGGGGGCATTTTTAACGCACTTTTCAGATTCGGCCGTGTCTGTCCCCAACGTATCAGGTACCAAATATGCGCGCCCCACGATCGCCCCAAGCTCGATGGGTAATTTCACAAGATTCCATTTCGGCGCTTATTTTGCTCCGGCAACCGGAACCTAAAGCGGACACAGAGCTTCTAATTTACGTCGCAACAAGAACTTGAGGCGTCCTTGTGCCAGCGGCTGACAGGAATAAAAGTTTCGATAGGGTATAGGCATGAACCACAAGAGATAAACATCGTCGTGAGTAGAAAAAGCCTAAAATTTTTACTTGCCTACGTGACTCGCCTGATAAGGAACGTTCAACTAACGCGTGAATCGTTTTTTTGAGCCTGCATTAAATTCAACCATCGATTTTTCAGAACGAGGTTCATAATTTTGTTTTACAAAATGGATAAATTACAATACAAGACTAAGTAAAAAATAATGATGTAAAAACTATTGCTAAAGCACAACTCACAGCAAAAAATCAAGTACTGATGAGATGAATTTTTTTCTGTTTTCCGCTGTAGCCACCATCCTGGAGAATTTCTCAGAACCTTCGTTGTAACCCCCCACGGCCACCGTAAGTACGATGCTGGGATTCAGGGTTCTTAGCTGACGCAATTCGTCGTAGACTCCTGCATAAACGCATTAGAGAGGCCGATCAAAACGTTTGCATTGCCAACTATAGTGAGACAAAATTCACCTCCAAGATCCACCTCACTTGATTCAATTATGATAATAAGAAAATTGCTTTCGCTTGACTAGCGTATTCAGATAATTGAATCTAAACAATGAATCGAGAATTCTAAATTCTAAGAGGAATAGAGAATGCAATATCATCTGTATTTTATATGCGAAGATAGAGGACATAAATTGTGCCTTGCTTATACTAACTTATACTGATAGAAAGTGATGTACACCATAGTATGGACTAAAAATCTTATAGAAAGTCGTCTAACTTGACCAAAATTGAATATTTACCCCGCTGCAGGAGGTGAGGATCAAGATCGACGATTGTAAGTTTGGACTCATCAAGTCCAACGAAGCTGAAGATAATGTGAGTGCAGAGGCTGGTGTCGATGTCGGATATTTTGAACTTGCCCAGAGATTCCCGGTACACTGACCAGCTTTGGTAAAAACACGCTACCACCGCAGGCCTTTGTGGTTCTAATACAAGAAGAGGGGGGAAATGCATACGCTGTAAAGAATATGAAACTGCAATGATGAGACATTAAAGGCATGCAGTAAACAGAGTACACATATCAGAATTGAGCAATGAATAAAAGTTCCCTTAATTAGATAATGCGTCATAGGAGCTACAATTAAATTAACGAATTGCTGTAATTACTCAGAATGTTCCTTTGCAAAGACCGCTCAAAGCGACCAACCATAGGCAGTGCGTTATCATATAAACAAATAAGGAAAAAATGAAGTTCACGAATTAATAATGTACTATAACAGAATGAAATCCAGCTTTAATGCATGTGAGTAGGCCCCAATAGCTGAAAACAAAGCAGTAAAACATGGCCATGACTGTATTTGAACATTGAGTAACAAAATCTTCAATAATTCAATAATTTATTCGAATAAAAAATGACGAAGAGATTGATACGTTATAGAACATGAAATTTCAGTTCATTACGTCAGAAGGAATGTTTTTCTCACCTCACTTTTAGTCATGTATGAATTTTGTACGTAAAATTAGTCGCTAGCATCAAGGCATGCTTTTACTCAATGTGTAATAATTTTCAGGCAGTTGTAATATTTTTATAATTGGACCTTGATTAAAGCGAACAAAAATGATTTCGAATTCAAAGTCAAGTCGTAACATAAATAAACAATCACGATATGTTACAGTAACTAATAATCATTATAGACTCACGATTGAGTTCGATGCTATAATCCCGCATCTCAGCGTTGATCGTCCTGAGGAGCGGATACTTGCCGGCCAGGCATTCGCCTCTGAAGTCGTCCGTGGATATGGCGAACGCACTCACACCGCGCAGGTGCAGATTCTTTGCCAGGTCTATCTAAGCAACATAAATTCATTGAATGTATTCAATAAATTTAATTCTATAAATTTATTTGAAAGCCGACTGTGTCGGCATAAGTTTTGTAGTGCATGATGTTTGATACTCCCATTTTATCGTATCAAGTGTGCTACTTCCAATTTGCGGTGGATGAAGCGCTGATTGCGTGCTCACAGGACTTGTCATTGTCACAAATTCTCGTGCTTTAAACAAGTACTTGCTCCATGAAATTAGTTTTACCAGCAGTAGTACTCTACGCAACTATACTCAATATAAGCGTTCTTTGAATGATCTAGCTAAGCTATAGATTGTTTCAGATTTTGTTGACGGGCGTCTCTACCGAGTGAAATGAGCAGGGTTTCTTTCTATGGAATTGTAAGCAAGTATAAGTGAAGTTTTGACCACACTCTTTTCCTTAACAATTAATTTATGAGATCTGCTACACGCTACTGCAACAAAATAAATTATTAGTGAATGATGCAAGCATAAACACCAACTCCATTGACATTAATAAAAATGGGATGATATTTTGTGCCACGCTGCAGGGAAAGGAAATACTAAAAAGGAGCTGAAGGATACAGGAACTGAAGGATACAGGAACTGAAGGATACAATAACTGAAGGATACAGGAACTGAAGGATACAGGAACTGAAGGATACAAGAACTGAAGGATACAGGAACTGAAGGATACAGGAACTGAAGGATACAAGAGCTGAAGGATACAGGAACTGAAGGATACTGGAACTGGAGGATACAAGAACTGAAGGATACAGGAACTGAAGGATACAGGAGCTGAAGGATACACGAACCGAGGGATACAGGAACTGTAGGATACAGGAACTGAAGGATACAAGAACTGAAGGATACAAGAACTGAAGGATACAAGAACTGAAGGATACAGGAACTAAAGGATACAAGAACTGAAGGATACAAGAACTGATGGATACAGGAACTGGAGGATGCAAGAACTGAAGGAAACAGGAACTGAAGGATACAAGAACTGAAGGATACAAGAACTGAAGGATACAGGAACTGGAAGATGCGGGAACTGGAGGATACATGAACTGGAGGATACAGGAACTAAAGGATACAGGAACTGAAGGATACAGGAGCTGAAGGATACAGGAACTGAAGGATAATTCAGTAACTGAAGGATACAGGAACTGAAGGATATAGGAACTGGAGAATACAGGAACTGCAGGATACAGGAACTGGAGGATACAGGAACTGGAGGATAATTCAGTAACTGAAGGATATAGGAACTAAAGGAGTCAAGGAACTGAAGGAGTTTAGGAACTGAAGGAGTCAAGGAACTGAAGGAGTCAAGGAACTGAAGGAGTCTAGGAACTGAAGGAGTCAAGGAACTGAAGGAGTCAAGGAACTGAAGGAGGCAAGGAACTGAAGGAGTCTAGGAACTGAAGGAGTCAAGGAACTGAAGGAGTCTAGGAACTGAAGGAGTCTAGGAACTGAAGGAGTCAAGGAACTGAAGGAGTCCAGGAACTGAAGGATGCAATTAAAGTCATTTCATTGGCTTTAAAAACCGTAAGGACTTTATGAAACTTACGGAAGTTATTTGAGGACTAATCATTATTTGATTATCATACTACTTTTGGTGATAACGAGCAGGACAGCATTCAATTATGGAAATTGCAACCAGCCATAACATTTATAAAGGAGTAAACTGAACTAGTTGAAATTAAATAATTGAAACATTTGAAATAAAGCATGTAATATGATAAATTAATGAGTTCGATTATTTCTAAGGCAACTTGAATAGAAACGATTAATAACGCATAAGAAATATAATTTGAAACATAAAATTTAAATTGAATAATTTCAATTATAACCAAATAAAATTGATGAGAACAAAAACAAGCACTTAACATAAATGCGTAAATTATTATTCCGTCCAAGTAATATAGACTTAGCTAATGCAGCAATACCTTATGAAGAAATATTTTGATGTAAAATTCAAACAAGACAATAAAATACCGAGATTTTAAAGAATTAAATAATAATAAATAAAACTCATCAAATAAATATTCCTGCTTACTAGAAATAGAAATTACCAAAAAATAGGATCAATTACAGCTACTTTTCTTACATGAAAATATTACTAATTCAACTTATTTATATGAAGCATACTAAAACGAGCTAAAAAATATATTATAAGTGAATAGTGAAATGAAAGTAACAATATTTGTGATAGAAGATAGTGATTAGAGCGTCGGTAATTCTGACTTCAGTTATATTAGACTGTGTAAAACGTAGGTTGAGGGTGAATTAATTAATAACATGAGTTTGAAAGTTATTGGAAATTAGAGACTGAGAAGGAATGAAGAATGAGAAGGCCACAGAAATTTGGGTTGAACTGTATAAAGCTTGTATAAGGTGCTATTGTTCTCGAGACCGTGAGACCGAGGGTTTGTTTATAGTTTGGAATGGCATGGGTATCACATGTGCTGGCCCTTGTGGAACTCAAAACTGTCGCCGCGTCTATTCGAGGGTATAGGCTAAAGTGTGGGCGACACCAGCGTATATAAGGACCCTAAAATTCGCGCCAAACGGTTGTTCCACGGAGGAGACCGTCACACGAGTACGGTCTGCAGTTTGCGGGCGTTGTGACGGCCGCGGCCGCGAGGCTGGCGGTTTTGCCGTTTTCGAACTTTGGATGTCGCAAGAAACCTAGACTCACCGAGGCAGCTACGATTCATGTGAGCACGCCGGAAATGTACAAAGGACGTCTGCGACTTCGACATATTAATGTAGGTCACCGTCAACATTAGGGCTGCGACTCAACCGCGAAACAGTACGCGAGGCCACGAGTTGTACAACGATTATAACACCCGCCGTCAGAAGAATCAAGATTTCAAGCTCTGCACAACAATTCTCATCGGTACGGTCAACATCCAGTACGGTCACAACTCTCATCAGTCCGGTACGGTCCCAGTCATCGTCAGTGTCGGTACGGTCACGATCACCAACCGCAAAAAAAGAGCAATGAGCACACAGCAAAACACTGCATCGACGATAAGACTACGCCACTATTCAGAAGTACGGTCGTTGTAATGTATAACAACCTACGGCCAGACTGACCGTGAGACATATATTGGGCCATGAAGAAAAAGTGAACGCGAGGACGCGCGGCTACAGCTGCGGTACGGCCCCGGAAAATACAGTTGCAAACGTGTACGCCAGTTACGGCCGTTTACAACAGCCGTCTTCTCAACGGAACAGTAACGAATAACGTTTCTGGTAAATAGAGAAGTTTGAGTGATGTTAACTGACAGGTTCTCAATTTTGATTGTGTACGGACTTTCTTTTTCATGTACTAGAGATATCTGTCAACGTAGGATATGAAATTAAATTTCCCAATTTAATATGAAATGTACCTGTGTTTCGTAACAACCCTCTCTCTGTACGATTTTCGCCGTAACCTATTCATATCGAGAACCTTCCTATGTGCCAAAGATTAAGCCACCTTGGCAACCAACCTGAGAGAATTACAGCAATTGACGAACAAGCGATAAAACTCATAATGTACGGTCAACATCGATACTTAAATTTCCATAAACCTAAGGAAAAATTATTTTCCTGTTCAAGAGGACTGAGAAACAAACTAGTTACTAGGCCTACCTAAATCAGTTCAATGATACGTTCACTTAAATCTCATCCCACACTGTCCAATTAAGAGTTTACCACTGCATGTAATAGCTCACTTTCTCAGTAAGAGACAGTGAGTCGTCATAGCCGATCCACTCCGTGCCACCGTAGATGTACGGTGCTCGCTGCTCCTGTTCACGGGCGATAGACCAAACTATTCCTTCCGACTCTATTCGCTTGCAGATCTGAAACACAAAAAAGATATTTTAAGTCGTGATTCAAATTAAATTTCTCATTAAAAATTATATTAATGATCAGGGCTATTTGCTTCAGAGTGATAATAATGATACCAGGAATTTGTCAATGCATATCACTCAATAAAGCCGGAATTATCCGCATTCTATCGCACATAGCATCACGAGTAACACAAGCTTAACCTGCATGAGTTCTTGTAAATGTTCGAGGCGACACTTCGTGGTCGTTTGGAGACTGATTTCGTGGATGCCATCGCATTAAACGTTGCCCCAAAGGCTGATATCTTCGCAATCAATTGATAGGGCGAAGTCAATCTATCAAATACTCACAAAAAAAACCAGTATTAAATAGGAAATGAAGATTTCCGAGCAGCGACGGACAGTATACCCTAATCACGAAACGTGCTAGCAGTACGCAAACTTGATTAAGGGGGGTTTCCTTATAGCCTAATATTTCTACGTTGATTAATCGAAGTTATTACTCAGTTTTTTACGTAACGTTACTGTTTTAGATACCTATTATTGTCAGGTTGGTTCCGTGGTGGTCAGTAAAGGCACGTTGTGAGTTCTCGATCCGGCAACCACGAATTAACAAAAGGAAGAATGGCAACAAATGGAAATTTCAAGCTTCCTATATTATAGATAAAATCCTACACCTTTTACAGAGCTGGATCACTGACAACGCATGCAATCTATACAGACAGAACAAATCTTCTAGATTCTAGAGGATAAGGTACATGAATTGAACAGCATTCTGGTCAATAGCAAGGATTATAATCGTTCTTACAAAATTGACCTATTATCAGAAAGTTAAGCACAGATCTAATAATTAGACACAAATTTAAAAGCAAATATCAGCACTGCCTCAATTAAATTCCTAACGGGTACATCAACGGGCTTTCGGACGAAGACTTATCGACGCAGGCTTAAGGCTTATCGACGCAGCCGTTACTTGCTTCGCGTCGTAGCCATCCTTTCCGATCCTAGCTTCCCCTCTCACGGCCGGTCCGACCGTAGAACTTATAACGACCGTACTTCAGAATAGTGGCGTCATCTCCAATCTGCGGCAGTGTTATTCCAAGATTTCTGCCGTGCTACTACTGCTGATGAGAAGATGCCTGGCTGCTGCTGGTGACGCTGAAACGTCTCCTCGATGATGTTCTTGATGCGGTGGTGCTAGTGCAGACTCTCGACCTTCAGTTAAGTCAATTTCGAGACTGGAGATTACAGCTGAGTCGGAACGATGCTGGAGCGTGGATTGTCGATTGGTTCTCTCACCATTAGCTGATCCACTCGAGTCTAGAGGATTGTTCGCGGGTATCTTCGAAATCCTTTTGTAAATCTTCTGTCGGCTTGTACATGTACTTAGACGTCGTGACAAAGTTGGTGGTCAGGGTAGTGTCGCATTGCTGGGCGAAACTGCCAACGGAAACGTACGCTTACGAACGACGGGAACGACGATGATCCTCTAGAGTCTAGAGTCTAGAGTCTAGACGACTCGAGTTGATAAGCAAATGGTGAGAGAATTTACTCGACAGTCCATGTTCCAGCATCGTTCCGACTGAGCCGTTTCGGATCTCCAGTCTCGGAATTGACTCCACAGAACGTCGAGAGTCTGCACTGTAGCACAACCGCATCAGGAACATCATCGTGGAGACTTTTCATCGTCGCCAGCAGCAGTCAGCAGCAGTAGTAGTACGGCAGAAATCTTGGAATAACACCACCGTAGGTTGGAGACGACGCCACTATTCTGAAGTATGGTCGTTAAAGTTCTACGCTCGGACCGGCCGTGAGAGGGAAAGCTAAAAGCGGAAAGTACGGCTGCGACGCGAATAAAATAACCGCGGCGTCGACCAGCCCACGTCCCTGTCCCAAAGCCCGGTGAAGTACCCTTTAGGAATTTAATGGATGAAATGCTGTTATTTGCTTCTAAAATTGTGTCTAATTATTAGATCTGTGCTAGACTTTCTGATCATAGGTCGATTTTATAAGTGACGATAATCCGTGTTATTGACCAGAAGGCTGTTCATCTCGTGTAACTAGGCCTCCAGATGACTGGTTCTGTCCGTATCGATTGCATATGTTGTCAGTGATCCAGCTCTGTAAAAGGGGAAGGATTTTCTCTATAATATAGGAAGCTTGAAATATCCATGTGTTGTCATTCTTCCTTTTGTTAGCCCGTGATTGCTGGATCGAGAACTTACAACGAGCCTCTACTGTACTACGCGCCTACCCATCGAAGTGACGCCGAATTCCTCAACTGATGGAATCTCCCTCGTGATAGGTTCGCCAACATTCAATGTAAATAACACCCGGTCCCACGACCGCGAAACAACTGCGTCTTACACACATCCTACATTCCTATTCTTTTCAACACCTGCATACAGGCTATGTTCAGTATTATAGTATAAAATAAAGTCAGAATTACCTACGCTTTATTCAAATAACCTCTAGTTTAGGTACAGTTATTTATACATTTAACTCAACACATTTAGTTCAATGATTTTATTTGTCCTAAATATTACTCAGATGGATAATATTTGCATAACTAGATTGTTTTCGGTTTAACTAAGCTTTCAAACACATAATAAAGATTCAAAGATATCTCGTATGAATTGGAAATTGAATCTGCCGTGCTAGCTCACTTAATTGAGCACCGCCATATTTGTTATACTGTATCGAAACATCAAAGGCAATCAAGGCCAAAGGAGGTACGAGTGAGGCAACCCATCAGAAAGTTGCAACGCAGCGGCTCCCCGAGGAACCAAATAAGCCCCTATACTAGGCCTGCTTATGCAATGACACACCCACAGGTAATTTACGGGCATTTGAAAAAATCATTTACACTTTTAAAAGCTCGCAGTATAAATTTTAAACTGCCGCAGTACTTTTCCCAATCGGAGCGAGTCATTGACGCCTTTTACATACATAAACATGTATTTTGCCAATGTACTACTCTTCATACGCGATTGTATGTATTCTGGGGTTATGCCAATTCCAGTTGTCTGGAAGCCATCTGAAACAACCACTCGATTTCACACTAGACATACCGTTCACAACGTACGCATAACGGCGACGAAACTCTGAGAAATCTGCAGTTTTCTACAAAAAGCGACACACTCGAAATTTTTTGCGAAAAGTGTAGCCATTTATGCTTGGCTTGAATACAAGACCTTAAAATAGGATTGTTTCTATTTATGAAGCCAAAGTTACAAGGTACCCAAGAACGGCTTCAAACTAATAACCAAACAAACTCTGGAGCATATATACACGCGCAGTTTAATTATATATTAAAGGATTATGCATTTCTCTGGTGCCTACATTCACAGAACCTGACAAAATCGCGGCGAGTCAGTTTATACCGCAGTATTGTGGTCAAAGCATTTAAATGTGACTTAACCATGACCTGGTAAAAAGATAGAACAGAATCTTGCGTTTTTCATGATAGACTCACTATTCACAGGACCACATATACATGCTCTCACGGTGTTTCGCTAGAGGACTATTCTTCATTATCAGTGTATGCTTCTAACTTACATACATAACGCATCATTTCTGTACAAGTTCCTAGGATTTTTTTAACCTGACTTGTTTGGGATTTCGCCAATACATGGATTTGGCATGTTTTATCCACGTAAAACGCAGAGACTGCATTCACCTCCCGGTATGTGAGGAGTCCGTCCCCCGACGAAGGGTCTCCTTCCAGAGCAGCAGCACCAACTCGATGATTCCTGCGGTCCGCCAAGAAGAAAGTCCGACCGAAAAGCGCAAGTCCAAGTACGATCTTTTCGGGGGGTACTCCCATCTCCAGTACGTACGATACCGTGAAGTTCTGTCGAAATAGTTATATTTCATGATTTCAGTTGAAAATTGGTAAGCATTTCTGTTAAATCGTATTCCGAACTTTCGTTCGACTCTCGAGGGTTACGTTGATTTTTTTAACAACGATATGAGATAAGCTCGTGTCAATCTTCCTGAAAACAGACATTATCTTTCTACGATCAACTGCCGAATGAAAACTTAACTATTAATATACAGTGCTGTGATATTTAAGAGCACCTCCGCGTTTCTTCATGTTTTGGTATATTTTCCGCAACGACACTCAACATATGAAGAGATTAAGGTGGTGCTTGAGAGCCGCGAGCCCTCAGGCAGGCTTGGCTGGATCCCTATGGGAATCTATCACTACGTACTGTATATTCATTATAACTCCGCTCGTAAATAAAATATCAATCTGAATTTTGTCATGCTTATTCAGCTATTTATTTACAATTTCTCTACAGTAACAAAAAATATGTAAATTTTGTCTAACATTAGTTATGATAGAGGAAAAGGTTGTACATCGATCAATCAATGTTCATTATACTATATGCGACTTACCTAATTTTGTGAGACACAAGGATGTAGTACTATTTATTCTCTATTGATCGATATTAGAGACATATCTGAATCAACCTCTATTGTGTAGATATTTTCTAACAAAGTATTTTTTCATTACTGCTAAATCGGAGATTTCACATTTTCTTTGGAAGCCGCAGTTCTCCTGAAGGAGTTGGGGAAAAAGAGAGGGGAAACACACCTCGTAAATTACACGCCTGTCACTCTTGCGGTGAAGGGGAGCATAATGAGGGGCGAGTAATAATGGATGGCCAGTGGTCGGCCGAGGCCAGTTAGTTCTAGCCGACTGCAGGCCATTCCTCGGCCACCTATGAGACGGCCGTAGCCCTAAGATGGGTGCTGGCTCAGGTATCATATTACAAAGGCAACAAGCTCGAGCACAGCAACTTGCCGATCTGAACACAGTACAAGGGTTCCACATTGTCGTCGCGAATTTCTCGCTCACGGACTTCGCCGCACTGTGACGACTGGCCTTAAGGGAAAACAACTTACGACATTATTAGTTCGAGCCAGGCCCGTTTCCCCCGAGCGAGGGTAGAGTGGAGCGTTGAGGCCGGTAATTCTTTCCCACTTCCCGTGATAGTCGTAGGTCAGCAGGTACATGAAATCTTGAAAAATTAAATTCACTTTAAACCAGGAGGAAATAGAAATAAATGGGCAACAAGAATCAGAAAAAAGCATGAAATTACTAAGCGAAAAAATGCAAACAGATGTAGCAAACAGCGAACAGTGACGCTGAACAGCAATCAACGCAGTGATTGCTGCGTTGATTGCTCGCTTCGCTGAAGCGAGTTCGCTTTGTGATTCGCTGTTCACTGCTCAGCATTGAACAGCAAACATCATAAGCACAGCAGAAGTGAACAAGGCGAACGCAGTAAATGAAGGAACGACGAATAACATGGATGCTGCATTAAAAAAATAGAAAAGAGTTTGAGGCAAGCATCAAAGAACAGCACAACGAAATGTACACATCATTAACGTTCAATAACGCAGTGAAATAACGCGTAATAACGCAATAGCGCATGAGGCAATAACGCATTAAATAATAAACGCAGTAAAACACGTAGAAACAAAGCAAGCACGTAAAAATGTTGAGCTGTAATGTTTTCTTGACCTAAATAGCTATAATTTTCTCATAGCATCGCGTCGCTAGGGACCCAGTCAAAGTTTTCGTTCCATTAGGGTCGCGCCAGAAGAAATGGAGCCAGCTCAGTGGTGAATCAGGCGCAGATCAGCCACGTCCGATGTTCGGCTGCTATTTAGCAGCCTCTTTCGGAAGTCAATTTCCCGGTGAACCGAATCTGCGTAATATGCCCAAAAAAGCAGCTGGTCAAGCTGCCTCATGATGCCTCTGGTCAGACGCTGGTCAGGCTCCGGTATGATGGCCTTGGTCAGAGGCTAGACGGTCGCACGCATGCTATGTGATACGACTGAACGAAAGGAAAGTCGAATCTAACTTAATTGATGCCTAGCATGGGGAAGTTAGCATATGATGAATAAACCCATGCACATACTGTTCAAGACGCCTATTTTAACCTGACACTTCTGTAGATTATACCAACTTCTAAGCACATAAAAGTAACATCATCGAATGAAAAAAAAAAATAATTTTTTGCAGATACTCTAGCAAGTTAAGAAATCTATAACTACTTCTACTCCATGAATATGGTGAATGACACTGAAGGATATAAAAAATGCTTTCTTGATTCAAGTTGCACACATCAAAAAGAGCTCTCAGTCATACACGATTCAATGCATGCAGAGGTCTACGGAGGTCTACCTCCTGCACCCCCAACGCGGCAAAGCGTTACCCGTTGCCACAAGCACAAGGCAGCAAGGCGCCAGTATACAACTAGCAGTGACGCAGTACGTAGTGACGAATGATCGATGCTTTTCAGAACGAGTTGAATCATTTGTTTTTTTTTTCAGTGAGTTGTACGACTTGAAAAAAATTTAATTGTTAAGGCCATTGAATTTCCAGACGATGAAATAATTATTTCTCCATCAGTAGAAACGTTCAGGTTTGGGCATATGTCTGCTTGAGTGGCTACATGAGTAGCTCTTGCAGATATGCTCTTATTTGGAATTTCCAAGCATTTCGACGGCTGACAGATTAATTATTATTGAAGATTGCATACGAACGTTTTCGCTGCCCTAGCTGTATCGTCGGTGTTGACTAACAAGGAGTCTGGCAGAGAACGTGCTAAAACAGGATCTCATTTGTGAGCAACTTGTTTGATTTCACAATACTATCGTATATTTCGCTATATTTTTGCTTGTCAATCAAGCAATTTAGAGTGAAGTTGATAATTTGAGAGTTTGAAGAATTTTATAATAGAGCTTAATAATTCAAATGCAAAAAACATTTGTGGACTGCTGTGAAGTGTGACCAGTTGGCTGCTTGCTGCAATTAAGCTACCTACTGCAGTACCTTGTCTTTGTTCAGATTAACACGCACTGCGCTATTGTGTTGTCTTCCATAATATATTACGTATTTGACTGAAGAAAATTCATTTGCGAAGGAAAATTTTTAAATTTTTTCTTCATGTATTTTTAAAGTTATAGTTGACATGCATTCAAGGCCTCATTGTAAGTAAATTTATTACTCGGATTCAGTTACTGAGTGATGTATTGTGTAGTACCATTATTAGGTTAGTTACTGGAGTCAGGCATCATTATTAATTCGTTCTATATTTATTGTTAACATTAAGTTTTAAAACGGATTAATTCCGGAAATTGCAATCAAAAGCAGCAACGTCAAAATGAACCTTAATTTCAAATATTTAACAATAGTTTTGGTTCACTTCTTTCTGTCATAGTTGAACGCAGAATTTTGGAAACAAATAGCTCGATAGAAATTGAAGGTGACAATAATTATGTGTCTTGACACGGCAATTAATTTAATTGTACATCTTAAAAATAACGTGATCCAATCATAAGGATATATGGATGAAGTGAAATTGCCTTTACATGCATTACCTCGAATAATTTATCTTCATTTACTAACTGTAATTTCTTTTCTTAGGTAAGCGATTTTTGCCCTCATTTTAGTAAAATGCCAAGCCTAATGGTTACTAGTTGTAGCATTGGTCTATGCATAGAAACTAAGCCTCTGATAACTGAACTGAGCGTACAATGATTCAAATGCCCCCTTCTTCCCTCAGTATAAAGGGGGAAGGGGGATTGCCCAAAGCTCGCTCGGTCTATGACGGGGCTCTAATCAGACGCTTATTATTATTTTAGCACGTACAACCAAAGCGTAGAGCGTACATAGAGCCGCTAATTTACGCGCTGGGCGAGTTAAAAGCGTTTTTAATTCAGAAGCTAACCACCCACACAAAATTTCGATAAGGGAAGTAATTAGGGGCGGCCTATGTGAATGTGCTAGTGATTTCTCCAAACGATATTGAGGAATTCATTGTCATAGGTATCCGTCCATCTCGAAAGATGATAGTTGCGCCACGTCTGACTCCGCACAACTCGCTGTTGGAAGCGCATCAAGTGGCTCGCCAGGGCGATTCGGTGGAATACAGAACAAGATTTTTACAGCAAAATAATATATAAGACTCACCAACGTGCTCGGCGAGGCCTGGTAGGTCGTAGCCATCGTCGATTACGCTCTTGCCAGACATCACCGCCACGGTCAGGGAGAATCCTTCGGGCCTGAGAGCCTCTTTCAGTTCCTTCGGTGGGATAATGCAACATAAGCTTAGAATTCATGAAAATGGAATTGTAGCAGACACTTTCGGGGTATCTTAAAACGAAAAACTTGGGGCAAATAGTGCAAGTTAGAGTTCTGTTAACTAAATTCACTCTAAACAATGAATAAAACTTGTTTTTA
This sequence comes from Hyalella azteca, assembly GCF_000764305.2. Classification (NCBI taxonomy): domain Eukaryota; kingdom Metazoa; phylum Arthropoda; class Malacostraca; order Amphipoda; family Hyalellidae; genus Hyalella; species Hyalella azteca. Next base: position 65,207 of record NW_025946552.1, read on the forward strand.
GTATCTAATGATAAAAATGAACAACAGGAATGGATTTGCAAAATTATTTCGGGAACCATATTATCAGTGGTTGAAGGGTAAACGCACATCGATCGCAGGGTCGAAAAAGAGCAAGATAAATATACCTTAACTAAAGTAACATAGTTCCTCTTGTCTTCCGGGCGACCTTTTTGAATTTTATGAGCTGGGTTTTGCCAGAAGATATCCAAGCCATCCAATTTGTAACGCCTGCCACGAAAAAAAAAGCATTTCCAGTTAGCATCGGTTTACCGCTTTCGTGCATTGTTGTACGGCATTTGTTAGAAATTAGTGAGTCAAGATGACTCGCTCGGTAGTGCTATCTGAAATCGATAATTATTCCTCTGACTGGTACTTGCGGGACAAATTAAGATCCAAATTCTTCTGCTCCGACAACAAACTTGATGAAGTAGATATCTACTTTACGATATTAGACATTCTTCTCGGGATGAATATTGTCGTGTAGCATTAGAGAATAAAAAAAACAATGCAAGTATTTCATCAAAATAGATCGAATAAATAAGAATTTACAAGCGCAGCAAAAAATAACAACGATACAAGATGTCAAATGCTCGATTCGACCATTTTTAATTTCTAAGTTTATACATATTAGGAATATTTCAGTTTCAGTGCAAAAAATAAAAATATTTTAGTGCAAAGTGTCACGCATGGATACCAAAAGCAACGTTTTTAATTCCTCTGGCGAGATTCAAATTGACCGACCAAAACTTCTGTCCAGCATGAAGTATCGAACGAGAATAATCAACCGAGTCCAACTAGACTAGCCGCACAAAAATGTAAAAAATGATCGACCAATTGTAGAACATCACAAAATTAACGGAAAATGTTTATACTGATTACCTCAAATTTTCTAAAACCGAGTTGATGAAGGTTTTTCTTGTGGGCCGCGAGGAAGCCATCTTGGAAAATCCTTCGGAGCCTTCCGTCCATCCTCCAATGGCCACGGTGACGTGCAGCGAGGGGACGCGTGCTTTTATGGCAACGAGTTGCCTGAACGCTCCTGTTGACATATGGAGATAAATTTAATTGTGTAAAACTCATTAGATTTATGATTTGCAACTGCTTAGTATTTTCTAAGCTACCGAAAATGAGCAGTGTGTTCTGCTCGCTTGCAGAACAGTATGTACCAGCAGTATGTCGTTCCAAAATTGGTAAAAATGATTTTTATGTGATCTGAAAAAAATACTTATTGTTTAGAATCCATCCTAAGTCAAAATGAAATTACTATGTTTTCTGGTTTCGGATGAAATGCAGTATTTTCTGATAGTTGCTCTCCTTTGATATTCACAGGTGCATATTTCATACTACTATAGTGACAGAAAATATATATGACCGTCACGCAATTGCTCCAAGGTTGCATATTCCAAACAACTACTCACAGAAAATAGAAATGATCATCACACAAATCGTTGCTACAAGGTTGCACGCTCACCTTCAGTGTCGTATTCAGCTTCTAGAGAAATGGTTGATCTGTCGTCGTCGAGACCAGCAAAGAGGAAGACCAGGTGGGTGCAGAGGCTGGGGTCGATGTCATCCAAACTGAACTTGCCAGCACCAACAGGCCTGAGCACTGACCAGCCCTCGATAAAGCAAGATATCACGGGACTACTTCCAGTAGAAACGCTGTGCTGAGCACTCATACCTGTAGAGGAAGCGAAGGCATTATTCTCATACGTGGCATCAAATCAAGAACATACTCAGATCAATTTATTTCATTCTTTCGCACGGCCGTCTATGCAGATTAGCACTAACAGTTCGACGGTTAAGATGAAGATGTTCTCCGATGTACACTATTTTCAATACAAAAGGTATATTATATCATCTATAAAATATAAAAAGTGCACGTTAATAACGATACGAAAAAATTAAACAGACATTAATATTGGAAAGGTAAACATAACTTGAATCTCTATTTCAAAGTATATATAACGACAAAACTTTCTTGGAGAGCCGTATCCTGCAAAACATGTTGTGCGCGATCTCTCCCAATAATTAAGCGGCTACGATCGCTTAACTCCATTGCCGCAATGCAATATTTAGCACGACAAAGCGATAAACTCTCAGCAGTAAAAAATAAAATTTCGTTCCGAGTAATTGATGTAAAACCTCCTGAATATAAATCGATCTCTCGGAAGTAAAACCGTTATTTTAAACCATAAATCGTTGTTTTAAATCGTCTCGTTGTTCCACTCACCGATGAGGGTTTTTCATGTTTTATATATTATATTTTAGTTATCTAAAGCATTCAATCTGCTTCTAGTGTTACTAGCGCATCGCGAGTTAATGTCAAATTCTCGATTGCCTTATATTTTCATCTTGCAAAAAATAATTCCGCATAATTATAAATAAATAGATTCATCATACAGTTTGGCTCTTTTTAGCGCATTTTCTGATTTATGGAAAAAATGTTCTATTGTGCCCGCCATGTCCGTCTGTCCGTCCGTCCGTCTGTCCGTCCGACTGTCTGTCCGTCCGTGACTTCACGTTTTCGTCGACGTGAAAATGCGCTCTCTAGCTGCCACTCACTGCAGTGAGTACCGAGTTATATTTTTTTCAACGTACACTGCTTCTTTTTTATCTCCGTTGATGCAAATCAAACCATTATAGACATCGATTTAAATACATATCAATCCGTAGCATAATAATTATCGAATTCAAAATAAATTTTATAAGGTTGAAAAATTTCCCAGCCCGGTTCCTCCAAGTGCTATGCTCAAAGAACCAGCCCTCGCATCACTTTTAAAACTATTGTCTGTTCTTCCAAGCAACTATCATCAGATGATGATGATGTTCAAATACAATTTTCATTATCTAGCATGTGAAGGTTTTGCAACACTTGAAATTGAACTTTGTGGATGGTATAGTGGATACAATTTAAAATATAAGATTAAAATTACTCTGGAAATACTTTCAGCGTCCGGACGAATCCTGTAGTTTGGGGGCTGATAGCTGGAAACTCGCCCTTGATAATGAGGGCTTCAGACCCATCTTCCCGATGGGTCATGGCCAGGGCACCGCGTAACTATGCTGGTGCAGGCCTCCAATATGTTGCTCGGGTGAAGGTCTCACTGAGCCTCCCACATGTGGTTCTTAGGTCCTCCAGATTGTAGATGGCATGTGAGTCGGCGGCTTAATTAAGGTCGTACTTGTTAGACCAATGTATTTTATATTTTGAAGAAGTTTACAAACCGCTTTATTACATGAGAATTTATAAACAACGCCACTTCTATAAACTCTATACTTCTTGAAACAGTCCAATTTTGTTTATAAACTGGGATTATTTTATTTTTGTAATAGATCAGAAGTTTTATTTTTTCGTTTTCCGTTGTGCGCTTGCTATTATTATGGATGATTGACTGTAGGACTCGTTCATCCACTTTGTAGCCGCTGTTCATCTGGTTTTGGTAGAAGACCGTTGTGATGGTTTCACTAGATGCTTCATTATTGGTTCGTTTTCTCTCGATCGGTAATTTGCAATTTACATTGTCAACTGTTCCATTTTAAAACCCATTATTTACTAGGATTTGTTTACAAGTTCTAAGTTCAGTTTTCAAATCACTCTCGGATGTGCAAGTCATGAATTCTCTTTGGATGAGAGCGCGCACTATGCTGGTTTTATTGCGCTGAGGGCATTCTCTTTCTTCGTTAAGAACTTTCCCGACATCGGTAGGTTTTCGGTAAACATTAGTGACAAAGGAAATATCTTCACTTCGCACTAATGTATCTAGGAATGGCAATTTGTGATTTTGTCCTATTTCAAAGGTAAACTTCAAGACTGATTCATGTTCCAAAGCTCTTCACAGTTCGATCATGCGAGTGCTCTTCGTCTCGAATGACAACAAAATGTCATCTGTCAAATGCAGGCCTCTTCTCCGAGCTACTCGGACGTGGTGTCTCGTGGCGTCCACTTACCTCAGGGTTCCTCTACCGGCCACCGCTCTTCTGTCCTCAGAAATAATACGGATGTCCCCACTGACGATGAGGAAAATTCTAAGGACCCGCCAGTGTTGCGCTTGGAAAGACGACTCGATTGTGTTGAGCAAGAATCTCTCGTTAAAGTTATGGCTTGTCATGGTAGCTTTGTTCAATCTATCGTCGATTCTTCCATCGTTAGCGGGACTGCGAATAAAGCTGAGGCAACGCGGAATCCTGAACATTTGAAGAAATTATTTGTGGACAAGGTGAATGTAATTGTTGACGATACTCTTCGTACCGTGGATGTCGAGGGAATAGATATCATCGGTAAGGACAAAAAACACCTTCGAGTGTCCTTCGTCACCAGGGAGGCGAGGAACAGGACTTTGATTGCAGTGAAGAGAAAGAAGCCTGACAACCTATTTGTGAACGAATACCTGACCAAAACACGAGCTGCTCTCTTTTACAAGCTAAGAACGCTGAAGAGATGCAATGAGTCTATAGCGAAGGTATATGCATGGCATGGTAAGGTTTGTGCTAAGACTATGGATAGTGACAAGATCTCTTAGCACCTGTTTTAGCCCATATTTTTAATTTGTGTATGTCTACTGGAATCTATCCTGATGTCCTAAAACGTGCCCGTGTCATACCAGTTTTCAAATCCGGCAACTCTAATAACGTGTGCAACTATCACCCCATATCTACTCTACCTTTACTTAATAAGATTTTCGAAAAAATTCTGCACTGCCGACTTACAAATTTTCTTGACAAATTTTCACTAATATCTGATGATCAATTTGGTTTCCGTAAGGGCACTAACACGACTATGGCAATATTTTATCTAGTCCAAGACCTGCTTATGGCATTTCATGCAAAAAACTGTGTTGCTTTTTTACACGATTTGCAAAAAGCATTCGATTGCGTAAACAATCAAATCCTCCTAAGTAAACTCTACTGTTATGGCATCAGGGGGCCTTTTCATTCATTCATTCAATCATATCTAACCAATAGAGAGCAATACCACCCTGCAGGAGCAGGGTGGCTCGGTGGTTAAAGTTCAGAGTACCAAGATTGGCGCAGCGAGGCGCGGGTTCGATCCCAGCTCTGTGCGCCAGTTTCTGGTCAGAATCGGCGAGGAAGCCCGGCGGTTAAGCACAGCAGAATTGGAGCAGTGAGTTGCGAGTTCAAGCCCACAAAATGTTGTGAATGTTCTGTGATGTTAAGAATCGGCGACAGGCCTACGGCCGAATAAACGCTGAAACCGTTATATTATTATAATACGTTTCATTCAACGAGTTAAAATCACCCATTAGACCAATTACGATTGGAGTGCCACAGGGCTCTGTTCTCGGGCCTCTTTTCTTTAACATTTTCATAAATGACATCGCCTCTTCTTTTAACGTGAACTGCAAGCTCTTTGCTGATGATGCCGTTTTCTATGTCTCGAGGAGCTCCTACGATGAAGCGTGTGATCATATTTCGAAGCTAGCAGTGAATTTGTCAGGGTGGCTCAAGAAAAATAGGCTTGTGGCTCACACTGATAAGACTAAGTTGATGCTTTTTACTCACAGACCCGTTTCCTTTCCACGCGAAATCACTTTTAATGGGACAGTTTTAGAATGGGTCGATGATTTTAGATATCTTGGTTTAATAATCGACAATAAATTTTCCTACAATAAACACATTACCTACGTCTGTCAGGAGCTGAGTAGAGCCCACGGTGTTTTGCATGCTCTATCAAGTGTTTTACCTCTTCCATCACTAAGAACGCTTTTCTACTCAATTTCCGTATCTAAACTGTCGAACACGTTGGTCATATGGGGTGGGGTATCTTCTAATTAAAAAAAACGGGTCATCACATTAATAAATAAATCGTTGCGTACTATATTTCGGGTTAGGTGTGATGAAAACAATATCCCTTTGACTCGTACTACTGTATTATATATAGGCAGTCGAAAATTTTAAAACTTGATGATATGTACAAATTTCAGCTTTTAAAATTCATGAATATGGCACTCTTCCACGATGAACGTCTTTTTAATTCTGCATTCGCCTCTCTTATTCCCCCACATTCCCATGACACCAGGGGCATGCATTTTAACTTACCCCCGGTTCGGTTAGAAATGGAAAGAAACGGTACAGTTTTTAATTGTGTGAAATATTTTAATGAATTACCTGATGATTTTAAAATTGATTGTTCTAAATTCAGTTTGAAGGCTAAATTCCGTGATTTTATTCTCACTCGTTATTAATCTGACTCTGATTAGTTTCGTAAGATTTTTGGTAATTGCCTTTTCTCAATAATATTTTTGAAAAATAACATGGCGTAAGACAACATTGTTTCGACTTTTCGTCTTAGTTGTATTTAATTTTTTTATGTAGGGTTGTTATTGACTTTGTTGAATATCATTTTTAGTCCATGCTAGTTATTCTTATATCAGTTTTACTAAAGGTTAGTTTTTATCAGGATGTTTTCAATTTAGTCACATTCTCTTCCCTTTTGTCTTATCCCATCGTCATTATATGTTATTGTTTTTCGATTGTAATATCGCTAATGTCGCCTGTGAAGCTTTTTAGCTTATATGGGCATTCGCATGGAAGCATTTTGTATTTTTTTTCTCCAAATTTTTGCCATTTTCTTGTTATAAATTTTTTTGTATGCTCCTGCGTGAATAAAGAATAAAGAATAAAGAACAACAGGCTATATAATGCAATATTGATGTATAGTATACCATATTAATTTATTGTGATCTGTATAAATAAAGAGTATACACAACAGGCTATATAATGCTATATTAACATATAGTATACAAAACAGGCTACATAAGACTATATTAATATATAGTATACATAACAGGCTATATAATACTCTATTAATATATGAGAAGACGAGCAAGCAACGCTAGACTCTGGCCTAAAAGACAACAGTAAAAAATACCAGGCTTTGTAGCATCCCGGCCTGTAACAATGCAAATTTTCTGAATTAATCCAGTAAATAAATAGTCTATGTTCAGGGTCAACGTTGTCACATAAATGTGCTCCTATGTTCAGTTCATCACCAGCTCTGTACTGGCCAACATAAACTTGATTCACACGCGTATTCTGATCCAGCCTCTCCCTAACCTCTGTGTACTTTGACCTCCTGTTATTCAGCATCAGCTAACGATCTTTACAAGTTCACGGTGACAATGTGTTAACTTTTCCTAACTTATTACAGCCCAAGGTAATAAGTAAATAAATGACTAAACTGATCCGACGATCCCAGCGGTGGTGGATGCAGAATTTGTGAAGCTGTTGTTTGTTGCACGAGTTCGCGCGCGCCTCAGCGAAAAGTTGGATGGAAAAATAACATTTTATGGGACCCAAATTTGCTGGCCCGGGATTCAGTGTAAACTAAGAAAAATTTAGTGGAAATATTTCATGTTCCTATGCACGTTGCAGACGATCACGAATCTATTAATGCGATCGATAAATTAACTTTTCGGACAACCAAATGTGCTGGTTCATGATTAGCGAATCTTGCAAATTATTTAAAATACTAAACAATACTAAACAATTTTTATGAAAAATTTCCAGTTTTCCCGACATTTCAGATGACTTGTCACTATTTATTTTTCATGGTAATGACCGGACCGACCAGTCCGGGTGAATATTTTAGTGATTTGGTTCGGAGGATACGGGCCGGTCCGCGGGACTCCCGGACGCGTGACGTGGTGTTGGTGCTCCGTGGCCCGTGCCCGTGGTTGAGGCGTGAGGTGGTCAGGGTAGCGGACTCCACGGCCTCAAAAAATTCATAAAAACTTGTTAGTACAGCGTCAAAAATACCAGAAAAGTATATAATTATGATGTTACAGGCAGTGCGGCACTCAGGATAGGTAATATATTCTCGCGTTTATATAACAAAATGGATGGGAAGCCTGCCACGTTACACCGGCTGCATGAGCATCTCCGTGACGCCATCCTCGGACAGCTGCACTAGACGTTCATCCGAACTGAACAATTATTGCAATATATATGTACTGAAATAAAAAAATTTGAAATTCTTAAATTGAGACATGAATATAATAGTGCATTATGATGGGGCTTGATAATGCAATGTAATGGGCCTTTATAAAGCAATTTAATAATGGAATATTATGAAAAGAAAAAGCAGCTACAGACATGCACGAGGCTAAACCAGCCTCATATACGAGGTTTTAGCCTCGCGATCTCAGCACAGCGGAGAAAAAGCCTGAACTTGAAGAACAGAATTGGTTTACGGTTGAGGTGCACCGAGTGTGAACCAAATATCAATGGCCTTGCTGCCGCTCATCATGCTTAGCCAGCTCATTAATATCAAGTATGGATGTATAAATACAGTGGGTAACTTTTATATATTCATCATTTTGTACGGGGAAAAAGAGTGCGCATATTTCCAAGGCAGTTATCATAATTATTACGTTACCATAAGTTATGTCTAATTTAATTCATACCAAATTTTTCAGCACCAAATATTTTGCATTTTCAAAATTTGTTATGTTTTGTTTTTACTTTTGATTTTACCTTATAACAGCGTAGACTACCTTGTGCTCTTGAAATATGTTTACAAGCTTGTAATATTATACACCATAAACCTCGTCTGCTTCATTATGACATTTCTCCTTGTTTCTGATCACCCAAAACATCTTTAATGGCGTAAGTTATCTCATGACTGCCTTGTGTGGCGTGTTCATGGAGGAGAGCGACGTAAAATCAAATATCCTCTCGAGGGGCGACGTGGAGAAAAAGGTTACCCCTGCTTGTGCGTTCCATTATCCAACATATTTTAAGTAAGCTGATGGAATCTGTTGTGAGGGATAGGATTATCGATCACTTGACTGCTCACCATCTCATATCAGATTGTCAACATGGTTTTATTGCCGGCAGATCCTGCACCACTAACTTATTATCTACGTTGAACGATTGGACTCGCCTGCTGGTTCTGTGAACAAGGCACGAAAAGGAAAAGAATCGGCGACAGGCCACATCAGGCCTACACTTCAGCGCCGACATCACTATGTTATGTTATGTTATTAGAACTATAACTCGATGATGCAATCGCACGGAATGTTCATTTTATTTCAGTCAGCGATGCCAATGCAGAGAGGAAAAGAAAATTTTCTATGACGACCAAAAAGAAACTTTTCGAGGGGAGACACTGTTGTTCCTACTGACCTGAGGGCGTCCGGCGTGGCAGCAGGTTCGGTAATATAAAAAATTAATATAGGATAAAAGAAGCAACGAATTAACGGCGATAAGATATAATATTATTTAAGCCAGGCTTTGCTGGTATGAGTGGTGGTGGGGTGACTGGGTGAGTGGTGGTGGGGTGAGTGGTGGTGGGGTGAGTGGTGGTGGGGTGAGTGGTGGTGGGGTGAGTGGTGG
>NW_025946552.1:74929-76085 GCF_000764305.2 Hyalella azteca
GGTGGGGTGGTGGGGTGACAGGTGGTGGGGTGCGTGCTGCCGTTCTCTTACTGCCACTCACTATAGTCTTCTTACACTATATATATAGTCTGCCACACACTGTAGTCTCCCCTCTCGCTTATATAATCATTAGCAAATATACTGCCAATGTTGAACAAGAATCTTTTGAATATATATTTAATAACATTGAGAGATAACCGGAAGTAAATGTAAATGTAAGTCATGTAAATAGAAGGCAATACCCCAAAGCCCAAACGGCTGCAGGAGGTTCTCCACTGCGCGCCTTTTAGACCGCGCGACGGCGCGAGCAACAAACGTTTCAGTGCCGCGCCTGCCGTCAGTGAGGGTGTATGTGGTGTGCTGCTGTCGGTGTCTGCCGGCTCCGTGAATAGTGTTACTGCAGAGCTTCTTGCTTACATTTCCCGTGAGTAGTAATGCTGATGAAGAGTTTTTATGGCGTCTGTGTGTTTATTCCTGACGCTAGGAAGGGGGCAGTGTTATATCTTGCACTTTAGGTGAATGCATCAGATTGATTAGGTCGAAGTGAAAAATAGGGCAAAAGACACCCTCGAATCGGACAAAAACGCCCGTGAAATGGCCAATTTCACTACAGTGAGAATCATATAAATTGTCTATTTTTAAACGTATTTTTTGAAAAAGCACCCGTGAAACTATCGTTTTTTCCCGCGAATTTAGGCAACTTCTGGCCAATATTCGTAAGATTAGGTTTTGCTCTGCTGCATTTAGACGTGTAGGGCTTTGGAGGAATACTTGGCTGACTTAGGAGTTGCTGAAGCCCAGTTAAGTAGGATAATGAAGGTTGTAAGGAATCTTCAGGTAATTTATTCTGGTAGAAGGGGTCAGAGGTTGCCTCTGTTAGAAGGCGGGGAAATGATGGCCAGAAACAATCAGATAAATCAGCTCAAGTCTGAGGAGGTTATGAGACACAATACAATGTAGAATGAATAGATGCTGAGAAGATGGCCTAAATTAGTCAGTCTAAACAGCGCAAGTGAGATGCTTGAACCATTGTGAGATGCTTGAACCATTGTGAGATGTTTGAATCATTGCGAGATGCTTGAATCATTGTGAGATGTTTGAATCATTGTGAGATGTTTGAATCATTGTGAGATGTTTGAATCATTGTGAGATGTTT
>NW_025946552.1:76222-97991 GCF_000764305.2 Hyalella azteca
CTGCTGCCCTCATAGCCGTTATCTGCTGCCCTCATAGCCGTTATCTGCTGCCCTCATAGCCGTTATCTGCTGCCCTCATAGTCGTTATCTGCTGCCCTCATAGCCGTTATCTGCATGTGAGTATGGAGCAAATTTTGCCTTGCTACAGATATTAACGATAAGTTACAAAATGGGGAATAAATCCCTATAAAATCAATCGGCAATGCGAATATTTGTGCCATGGACAGCGTTGTCTTGAAGTTGGCATCCAGTCTATCCGATGAGCTTATTGGAAGGAGAAAATATACACGAACAATTATTTGGTCTTCATTCCTCTGATTTGAGGGAAGTTTTGAAAGAATAAATCAGAAGCACTAAAATAATACGAGATTATTTCTTTTACAATATAAATCCAACTTTACAATTGCTACTATGTACATCCTGTGCTTAATATAGTTTTATAACATGAAAAATTCTTTTAACATCTATTTAACCATATTCTAACCATTATAATCGTCTAGATCAGTTGTATTCTAGATTTTTAGCGATTATTTGTTCAGTGCACCGCGGGCACTAATCGGGTTATCTTTTTTTAGAATTTTCCGGAGGAATGCGTGATTGAAATTACGTGAGTCTCCGACTGTCAGGTGACCACCGCCTCCACCCATACTTACAGTAGCGGAAAAATTTTGATCTCTTGCCACCAGCAATGCTAGCGACACTTTTGATCTCTTGCCACTAGCAATGCTAGCGACTAATTGTCAATATTATTGATGTTGAAGGTTTTCTAGACACATGCTGCAATGTTAAAGTGTTGAAAGTTAGCGTGGCTAAATACGTTGGAAAGCTAACAACTAACAACTGCGCTAATATTAGATCGACTAACGTAAAGGCAGAATCCAAATTTCGTCCATGAGACCGCATTAAGAGGTGAAACTTAATTGAAGTTACCTAAAGAAATAAATGTCAATTATCAGCACTCGTTTTTGATTAAATGCTGTTTTATTGAAAAAATTAACTAAATTAAATTAATTAACTAAATGTTAAATCAAACTAATGCAGCAACTTGCATTGGTGCACCTTTGTTACCTGATTCAGAAATGATTTGATGAATTTCCTAAATAGAGAAAACGATGTCATATTATTGGTATATTAAACGTCACTTATTATACGTCAATAAATTAAACGACACTATATTATACGTCAATAAATTAAACGACACTATATTATACGTCAATAATTTTAAACGTCACTATTTTATACGTCAATACATTAAACGTCTCTATATTAAACGTCAATAACGACCCTTGCTGCACGCCGCGTATTGCAGACGCTCACGTGAACGAAGGCGTCGAGCATAACGCACACAAGACATGTTAGTGCACACGAGTGTACGTGCGACGTAGACATGACCGTCTTACAGCGACGTAGACATGACCGTCTTACAGCGACGTAGACATGACCGTCTTACAGCTTAAGTAACCACGCAGTAACGTTATTATGTCGTAGAAAGTAAAATGTCGTAGATTTTAACGTTATCATGTCGTAGAAAGTCAAACGTCGAAGAATTTAACGTTATCATGTAGAAAGTCAAATGTAGTAGAATTTAACGTTTTCATGTCTTAGAAAGTTACATGTCGTAGAATTTAACGTTATGATATCGTAGAAAGTTAAACGTCGTAGAATTTAACGTTATCATGTCGTAGAAAGTTAAACGTCGTAGAATTTAACGTTATCATGTCGTAGAAAGTTAAACGTCGTAGAATTTAACGTTATCATGTCGTAGAAAGTTAAACGTCGTAGAATTTAACGTTATCATGTCGTAGACAGTTAAACGTCGTAGAATTTAACGTTATCATGTCGTCGAACTAAATGAAAAGAAGAGCGATAACCAAGGTCGTCTATATAATATAGTCTGAAATGGCATTATGATCAAAGTAAACTTGACGATATTTATATAAGGTGTTTTAACACGATGAAGAACAATGATGATTATGTGGTGAATGTTGATTGCATGGATGATTGCGTGGCATAGGAACTGTTGATGAAAAATCAACACTTCGTTTGAGCGACGAGCTTACGCGGGCCGTGGAAATGCAATCAGTGACATCACTGACCTCAGTGGTGACTGATGACTGCATGAGTGTGACAACATGAGTGTGACAACATGAGTGTGACAACATGAGTGTGACAACATGAGTGTGACAACATGAGTGTGACAACATGAGTGTGACACATATGAAAGTGACTCAACGAAACATACGATGACGACTCATGAGTCATGGCGAATCGTTTAAGCTTCACATAACGACCTGCGTCCCAGACAATTAATTGCTTGACATGACAAAAATATGTCATGACCGTTTTTATATGGGGCATTATAGCCATCAGAAGACATAAGCAAGGTTTGCGTTAAATCTTGTGTCATCCTAACTAATGCAAGCGAATAATTAAAAGTGTGCAAGATTGTGAAAGTTGCATCAATTCTTCGCAAACAATCGCTTATGGTGGCCCAGTGTGGCCCAGTGGTTAAAGTTCAGAGTACCAAGATTGGCGCAGAGAGGCGCGGGTTCGATCCCAGCTCTGTGCGCCAGTTTCTGGTCAGAATCGGCAAGGNATTCATGCAGAGCTTGTACGAGCTTTCAGCTTTCAGTTACTAACGATCTCACCTTTTCAGGTCATATCTGGCTTCGTGGAATGTAAGAAGAAAATATTCCTATAATAATTAACCAAATAGTGCAATTGAGGAAGTAAGAGAGAACATGTACTATGTCCAACAGTAATGTTTAACATACTGTGACGGGAAAAATCAGACGTTCTCATATCGACAATTAAGTTGACAATATTCCTTTACGTTAAGAGCCGAGAACTTTCGGCCTTCATTTGAGTATGGAATGATAATGCCTTTTAATTCAATTTTCTTGTACTGCATCAACATCCATGCTGAGTTCACAACTTTTTTTCTTGCCCTTGACGACAAGCCTGCCCGAGAATTGTAGCAAACTCCCACCGTCATAATTCGTATCGCTCAAGTGTCAGGAGTCCTGGCAAAAGTCTTGTCAGCAGTCCTGGTAAAGTCTAGTCGGCAGTCCTGGCAAAGTCTTGTCAGCAGTCATGGCAAAACTTATCGTGTCAGGATATTGCCTAGACCTAAAAATTTATTCATGGATGGGTAATAGCAGATGATTGGAAGAAAGGATTAGATAAATAATTTTAATTCTCATTTGATAAATATGGGATTAATTTAAAAGATGCAATATTAATTTTTTTATCTTCTGTGAGAAATGTGGTTTATCATGTCTTTCCATTTAATACAAAAGCTTCATTATTATTAATGAGATTAAGAATCATTGCGAGAATGACGGGAATAAAGATAAACCAAAACAGAGTAAATTATCAAACCCAAACAATGCCCGGCGAAGCTGCTAGTAGGTTATTATTTGAAAACTTGAAGGACATAAATGGTGAAGTTTTATGATATTCTTCCTTCATATTTTGCGATATCAATATGAACTCTACCAAGACGGAAACTGTTATATTCGCTTCGAATGATGCCGCTGCAAACGCCTGGCCAAAATATCAGGCTGGAAAGTGTAAAAAAAATCTTGACACAGCTGTTGCAACGGTTCAATACGGGCAAGAGTTTATTCCGTTTTCTTTTTTTTTTGCGAAATTAGTGGACAATTTGAGTGATCTCGTTGTAGTCTTTTTGAATTTTGCCGATTTATTGTCAATCCGAAGTTATTAGGCTACCTGCTTGAAACTAACGAGGGGACCCCCAACAATAACCGGACTGACTATGTGATAGGATATAATTTGGTATTACCGCATTCTCTCAGTATGTGCATATGCTACTGACATTCCTCAGCTAGTGTGCCACGCATTGCTGCCCTAGAAGGCCGTGTTCCATTATCGCAATTTTTTTGAGACTTTTTCTTGCGCGCTCGTCTTGTTTTGATGATGACTGCTTTTCGTGAGCAACGTGCTGCTATCAAATTTTGCTTTCTCCCGTGAAAACTGGCAAGGAAATTCAACAGACAACCTACACGGATGATGCTATGGGGAGAACGCAAGTTTTTGTGTGGTTTCCCCGCATCAAAATAGAGGAAATGTCAAGTGATGGTCATCTTCCTCCTTCCACTTAGCGCACTAAAGAAAATGTTGAAAAAATTAGGGACCTTATCCCTGAAGATCGACTTAGAAGTATTGGCGAACTGGCGGATTAGTCCAAAGTTCCTTTGAGTTGACTCCTGCAAATTCTGACTACAGAATCTAGCTAAATAAATAAATCTTTAAAAAACAATCTGTTGCTTTTTGGGCCCCCGCCTCCATTAAAGACACTTGAAATCTTCCAATGGAAACGGCAATTTAGTCACCAATATGTCGACATGATTCACCGCAGCCGTCGAGGTACTCTTTATTGCAGGCAAGACGAGCGCTGAGATCTCTGGGCTCCCGACGTCGGATTGTCAAGCAGGCGAGGGCTTGGTCAGGCGACCCATATAAGGCATCGAGCCAGCGCCTTGCATCACAGAGTAAAATGTGATCAATTATGAGTTAAACATCAAGAAACATTAACATCAATAGTGATCACGTTAAACAAGTTAAATTTATTTGCAACAATTCAGTGAATTCAGCACGCCAATTAAAATTCGTTAGAGGCGGACATATTCTGTTTATTTCGACGCTTTCATACTTTATTTATTTATGCTTTTATATATTAGTCTTTAATTTTCATTTTGATATAATAAGAAATTTGACTTGATGATTACAATGAAAAAACAATGATTACATGGTTATGATCAAAACTGAAAACTGATAAGTTGAAAAATTGAATACAACATTTTTACACGATTGCAATCCGACTCTGTATTTGAGCACCAACATTGAATGGTGAAATAAACTAAACTACAACTGCATTCCACGTCTGACAATCATATTATATTAGCAGGGACAAGTACAAATTGTAGCTGGCAACATGAAAACGGACACATCTCACTTCACATTAAACGGACACATCTCACTTCACATAAAACCAACACATCTCACTTCACATAAAACCAACACATCTCACTTCGCATAAAACGGACACATCTCACTTCACATAAAACCAACACATCTCACTTCATATAAACGGACACATCTCACATCACATAAAACCAACACATCTCACTTCACATAAAACGGAAACATCTCACTTCATATAAAACGGACACATCTCACTTCACATAAAACGGACACATCTCACTTCATTTAAAACGGACACATCTCACTTCACATAAAACGGATACATCTCACTTCACATAAAACAGACACATCTCACTTCATTTAAAACGGACACATCTCACTTCATATACAACGGCAGAGGTGGGCAGTAGCGCGCTACATGTAGCGGCCGCTACATTTTCAGTAGCGGTAGCGGTAGCGGCTCTACATTTAAGGCCATGTAGCGGTATCGCCCGCTACATATTTAAGTAGCGATACGAGGTTTTGCCGCTACAGCGCTACCGCTACATTTATAGATAAAGCCTTCAGATTTTACTTAGGGGACCGGCTACACTCCAACAAAACTGTTTTGTTTACCGACGGAGCGTTTTGAAACTTGGTACCTATATGTAAAACAAAAATGTAAGACCTTTTTGTTCATGTAAATTTAAAAAAATGAAAGAAAACATGGAATTAATAGAAAACGGCAAATAAGAGGTACTGTAAAAAAGTTTATAACTTTTGCAAATCACATGCTACAATGTCGCGACACATATCATTCGATTTGTAACAACAATATCTAGCGACTGTAGAGCCCCATTTTTTATTTTCCTCATCGTTTTTTTCGCGCTCTTCCCATTTTTTCACATTTTTACCCCCCACCTTCCTCCCCCTCCCATATACATATGAGTCAAACCATGCACATATTAAAAAAAGGCTTCTAGAGTCGCTAGGTATTGTTTTTACAAATCGAATGGTATGTCTCTCATTGCCGTAGCTTGAAAACTGTT
The DNA here is from genome assembly GCF_000764305.2 of Hyalella azteca. NCBI lineage: Eukaryota > Metazoa > Arthropoda > Malacostraca > Amphipoda > Hyalellidae > Hyalella > Hyalella azteca. Next base: position 82,198 of record NW_025946552.1, read on the forward strand.
GGAGTTATAATTTTTTTAAGATGGCGTTTTTTGGATTTTCAAATTGTTCAGGGGAGCCAAATAAATTAAAATTCATTGAAAACAGAAGAATATGCCCAAAAAGTCTTGATATTGTAGCCCAAGCTTTCCGTGAATAATAGGCTATAAATGGGACTTTTTATATACAAATATTTATATATAAAGTATTAATTTTACATAACTTTACAACTTCCTTACGCAAAAACTATTGCATGAACATCCATGGTAGTAGCTTTGTTAAACGCGTCTTGTTTGTAGCTTTCAAACGAGTGCAAACACTTTGCAATTAACCTAAATAATGACATATAAATACCATTTATTTGTAAATAATGATATAAAATGATCATTTTATAAAAGTTCAAGACTGCATTACACAAAAAAGTATTGCATGTACATATATGATAGTAGCTTTGTTGAACGCGTCTCGTTTGTAGTTTTCGAACGAGTGCAAACACTTTGTAATTAACGAGAGTAATGATCTATATATACAGATTAAATTCAAATAAATCTCTGTACATATTGGTAAAAAATGTTCATATATATATTTTTAAAATTGTCTTACGCAAAAATTATACCACGCACAGACATGCGGTAAACTGCGTTAGACGCGCCTTTTCAGCAGCTACAAAATGGGTCAAGAAAGCGGTAAAGCCAAAATTTCCGATTTTTAGGGTAGCCGGTCCCCTTAATAGTATTAAATATTATTTAAAAACCAGCATGATACGTACATAATATAAATTACAGAATACAACTGTACGAAAGATTTCGGTGTAATGTTGTCAACCTCAGCCTGCTACTAGTGTCAACATGTTAGTTGTTACTTGTTAAGTTGTTACCAGTTACCACTTACAGGTTTTTTCATATTTCAGTTTGCTTATAGTTATTTTTACACAGTTATTTTTGTTGTTTCACCATCCCTACATGGATGTCTACTTCAATCTACCAATCTAAAAAATAATCCACATATATATACAAAAAAGACTGATTTTTATATGTATATGTGGATAATTTCTTAGATTGGTAGATTAAAGTTCACATCCATGTAGGGAAGGTAAAACATAAAAAATAACTGTAACTTCTATTTACTGTATCTAACCCTGGGGTAACCCATACTAGTTCGGTTAGGTTAATTGCAATAAAGTTGCATTGATATGTTTTAAAAAAGTTTTATTATCATTAAATGTTAATGAGTAAATCCCAATAGCAGAACAATAAATATTTAGAGATTTCCAATAATTTTGGCCATTGTAGCGGCTAATGTAGCGCGCTACATTTTAATGTAGCGGTAGCGGTAGCGCCCGTTGCAATCTAGTGGGTGTAGCGGTAGCGCCCGCTGTATTTAGAGCATGTAGCGGTAGCGGTAGCGCCGCTACATTTCCAAATAGCGCTGCCCAGCTCTGTACAACGGACACATCTCACTTCATATAAAACAGACACATCTCACTTCATATAAAACGGACACATTTCACTTCATGTAAAACAGACACATCTCACTTTACATTAAACGGACACATCTTACTTCACATAAAACGGACACATCTCACTTCACATAAAACGAACACATCCCACTTCATATAAAACGGATACATCTCACTTCATATAAAACAGAAACATCTCACTTCATATAAAACGGACACATCTCACTTCACCTAAAACGGACACATCTAACTTCATATAAAACGGATACATCTCACTTCATATAAAACATAAACATCTCACTTCATATAAAACGGACACATCTCACTTCACCTAAAACGGACACATCTAACTTCATATAAAACGGATACATCTCACTTCATATGAAACAGATACATCTCACTTCATATAAAACAGACACATCTCACTTCACATAAAACGGACACATCTCTTTGAGTCTCACTTCACATAAAACGGACACATCTCAAGTCTTTGGGAATTGAGGGAAACGTACTCCAATGGATCAGAGATTTTCTAGTAGGTAGACGACAGCGTGTCAGCATTAACGGAACCGTGTCAGACTGGGCATCAGTGCGCAGTGGCGTGCCACAATTAAGGAAGCGTTCTTGGGCCTATTTTGTTCGTTGCTTTTATAAATGATCTGCCAGAAGTAGTGTCCAGCGTGTGCTCCATGTATGCCGACGACACAAAATCAAACTTCTTGGATTAATCAGACGCTCATACGAGTTCCTAGATGCAGAAGCGATGAAGCAGTTGTTTGTTGCTGTCGTGCGCCCGAATCTAGAGTTTGGAAACGTTGTGTGGTCACCGAGATTTGAAAAGGACAAAAATTTAATAGAGAATGTTCAAGGACGCGCAACAAGGATAATCCAGGCTTGAAGGGCAAGTCCTATGAAGAAAGATTAAAGATTATGAAGCTTCCAAGCCTCAGTTATCAACGTCTGCGTGGGGACCTCATTGAAGTATACAGGTATGTTCATGGTTTATACAAGGTCCCAGAAGGATTAATAGAATTTGAAACAAGAACCAACACCAGGGGCCACAGCTATAAACTAAAAAACTGCGCTTCAACTTCTCCACACGACAAAATTTCTTCTCGCTTCGAATCGCCGATATGTGGAACAGCCTCCCCGATGACATCGTTGGCGCTCCAAGTATGAACGCGTTCAAGAACAGACTAGATAAAGCAATGGAAAAATATATGTTCAGATTTGAAATGCCTAGCACCATATCGAACCCGGTGGAAGTCGAGTAGCTATTTCAAACTTTCGTTAGTCGTGAAAAGATCCGGTCAAATGACACGATTTTAGATTTTCTGTGAACAAGACACGAAAAGAAAAAGAATCGGCGACAGGCCACACCAGGCCTACACTGCAGTGCCGAGATCACTATGTTATGTTATGTTATCTCACTTCACATAAAACAGACACACCTCACTTCTCATAAAACGGACACATCTCACGTCACATAAAACTGACACATCTCACGTCACATAAAACGGACACATCTCACTTCACATCAACGGACACATTTCACTTCACATAAAACGGACACATCTTACTCCACGTAAATCATTGAAAATCTCTCGTAAGCATAGCCTGTTATATCATCAAATAATTCATGCTGAATTAATCTTAATTGACACAAAAGTGACGGAAGGGGAACGCATTCTAATTTTTTGATGGAGAGTTCGTTGCTCTAGGTAATAAATGCGTCTATGATAGTGAATGAATGCACCTATGTTGACGTGTTTCTCTTTGCTGATTACTTTGAACTTATTGGAAAGGTAAATGAATTTATAGTGCAGGTAAGAAATATTTGAACAAACACATAATTCTGTTCGGTAATATCAGGGTCGTTTTAAGCGACGGAGTGAAAAAACAACGACGGAAATGTTTTTTGACGGATCCAATATTATGCAGAGGAGCGATTCGAGAGCCGTTGTTTTATTTAACATATCTGTATTAAAAATTAAAAAACTCCAATCACGTCGTAGGCGTTTGCATGGCGCCCCGCAGTGAACAGGACCGACAAAGCTGCGCGCGTTTACAGTTCAGGTCGAGAGCGCACGTCGTGAGCTCACTCTGTTTATCTCCCTAAATTCGTAAGAAGAAATTTCAGCTTCAGTAGACTTTCATAGTATTTTTCGTTAGCCCTCGCTTCATCGCAGGAACTCACATGAGTTATAAAATCATTAGTCTGATTAAATTGCAAGTACACCAAGTATTTTAATGTTATTAAAATGCACACGCAAATTCACCACATCTTCATGAAAACTTTCGGTGCATAACATATAACATATCATATCATATCATATCATATCATATCATATCATATCATATCATATCATATCATATCATATCATATCATATCATATCATATCATATCATATCATATCANTATTTACCGTGTCTGCAGTAACGCGTGATCATGATCATTATGGAAGCATAGGTGCATCCTATCAACGACAAGCAGATTTATACTTGATTAATCTATAATTTAGTTATACTGTCATTATGGAAACGTGATTATCATCATCATGGTAGCATCTACCCATAAAGGCTGTGAATAAATGTAATGAACTAATTGAAAATATCAGCTAGTTTTATTGGTATCGCTCAAACGTGATAGTCATGGCTCTCATCTCATCCGTTTTGTGTGCTTGCGTGAAATAGGATGTTACTGTCTCTTATACACATCTAGATGTGTATAAGAGACAGGCGACGGCCTGCTCTATTCCCTGCCCTAAATTTTAACTGGGGTACTGAGCTCATTCTGTTTATCTCCCTAAATTCGTAAGAAGAAATTTCAGCTTCACTAGACATTCATAATATTTTTCGTTAGCCCTCGTTTCATCGCAGGAACACACATGAGTTTTTATATCATTAGGATGATTAAATTGCAAGTACACCAAGTATTTAAATGCAATTAAAACGCACACGCAAATTCATCACATCTTCATGAAAACTTTCGGATCATATCATATCATATAATGGCATATCACATCATAACATATCATATCATATTATATCATATCGTCTCATATCGTATTATATCATATCATGTCATATCATAACATATCATAGCATATCATATCATAGTGATGCCGGCGTTGAAGAGTAGGCCTGCATGATGTGGCTTGTCACCGATTTTTGTACTTTTCGTGACTTGTTCTCAGGATCTCTAAAAACAGGTCCTCTGATCGTATCTATTCACAGCTGACGATAGTATGAAATAGCTACTAAACTTCCACCAGGTTCGATATGGTGCAAGACATTTCAAGTCTGAACAAATATTTTTCCACTAATGCTTTATCTAGTCTATTCTTGAACGCGTTTATACTCTGAGCGCCAACGATGTAATCGGGAAGACTGTTCCACATGTCGGTAACTCGAAGCGAGAAGAAATGTTGTCGCATGTGAGAGTTGCAGCGCAGTTTTAGTTTATAGCCGTGGACCCTGGCGCTGGCTCTTGTTTCAAATGCTAGTAAACCTTCGGGGACCTTGTATAAACCATGAGCATACCTGTATACTTCAATGAGGTCCCCACGCAGACGTCGATAGGCGAGTCGTGGTGGGGTGAGTGGTGGTGGGGTGAGTGGTGGTGGGGTGAGTGGTGGTGGGGTGAGTGGTGGTGGGGTGAGTGGTGGTGGGGTGAGTGAAGGTGGGGTGAGTTCTCGCTATTTTAATCGTGAGGAAAATATACAGGCAATACTGAGCCGCAAGCGATGCTTACGAATAAATGTTTAATAAATGTTGAGAGATTAACAGCAATGAAAAATGCTCTCTAAACAGAAGATATGAGTATGAACGCCTTCAAAAACAGACTAGACGAAGCTATGCAGGAGCATATGTTCAGTCTTAAAATGCCTAGCAAATTACGGACCAGGCAATAAGTCTAGCAGCTATCTCAATCAATCGTCAGTTATGGAAAGATCGGGTTCCAAAGGCCGGATCCCTTGTGAATCAAGTAACGAAAAATTCAAGAATCGGCAACAGGCCATGAGCCTATTTCTTCAGTGCCGACACATGCACTTCTATTATATTCAAATAGTTGGGTGATGATCTACCACATATGGCTTGTACCGCACCAACCACATGTACCACACCTCGTCACGACTCGGCCTACGACACGGCTTAAGACTCGTCACGACTCGGCCTACGACACGGCTTTAGACTCGTCACGACTCGGCCTACGACACGGCTTTAGACTCGTCACGACTCGGCCTACGACACGGCTTAAGACTCGTCACGATCCAGCCTACGACACGGCTTAAGACTCGTCACGACCCAGCCTACGACACGGCTTAAGACTCGTCACGAACCGGCCTACGACACGGCTTCCGACTCGTCACGAACCGGCCTACGACACGGCTTACGACTCGTCACGACTCGGCCTACGACACGGCTTACGACTCGTCACGAACCGGCCTACGACACGGCTTCCGACTCGTCACGAACCGGCCTACGACACGGCTTAAGACTCGTCACGAACCGGCCTACGACACGCGGCTTACGACTCGTCACTAACCGGCCTACGACACGGCTTAAGACTCGTCACGACTCGGCCTATACGATTAATGTGTCGCAAGGAGAGAACTTAAAAAAAATTATGAAAAGTCTAACGTATAAAAGTTTATCCTATAAATGCATCTTAGAAAATCTTTTCTTGTGCCAGTTATCCTACAAAAGCAGCACACGTTATAATCTAGCACCCACTCCACATCACACCACCACCCTCCTCCTCCTGTTCCCAATATCCCCCCATCACCCTCCTACTCCTGCTCCCCACATCCCCCTATCCTTCTCTTATTGCTCCCCAGAATCCTGCCACAGGTGGAATCCTTCGTGCCGTCCTGCATGGGGGAGCTAACGGGATCGTCAGGGCAGAGTTGCAGGGCCTGCGCTACTTGCTCGATCGAGTAAGCGTCTTAAGTTACGAGAATTACTTTTTTACAGACTTTACTGAGAATTACTTCAATTACGTCTTCATTTACGAAAACTAAAGACTTTTTATTTACATTTGGGCTTCAAGTCTTTAATGTACACCTTTATTCGACAGTGTATAAACCTTCAGTTGAGAGTGTATAATTATATTATAATTTATAATATAATTATAAAGGATTACAATTAGGTTTACAATTACAAAAACAATTATATATAATAGAGGTAAATGTGTTTTGAATCCTGAATATTAGGCGAGTTCTTAGTGTTTGAATTCATTATTTGCAGGCTAATGGGTAACGGGCCCATACAAAAGGAAAAACGAAGAAGCTCGATAAATGTCGGAAATGCCTATCTTCGAGGCTATTTTCTTTATATTATTACTGGTAAGCTTGAAATAGATAAAATGATGAAATATTAACATAAAACTTAGGAGGTCTTCTGAACTGAAATGTTTTCATAATGACAAACAAAAGCTAAGCCCAAATAACGATAGTACGATTTTTTTCGAGGTAATGGTGAAAGAAAAATCTAGCTCAAATTTACAGTATATATAATTGCTTAGCAATTCAAACATTTAAGTACGAGTTAAAACAACTCGAGTGCGTCAGTATAGGAATTATTTTGTTTGAATAGCGCCACAAACTCGCGGCCACTGTTGTCAAGCTGCTCAATTCTTGCGAACACTTCTGTTACGCGCCCCAAAAATCTGATTGCGAATTTAATAACGAGGAGCTTAAGTTGCCTCAAGTGCTAGCAGCCTGCGTACCTGAAAGTGAGGAAACAAAATTCGTTAAAATTTGAAGAGAGTCTGGAGGAAAATCTTGTGCACAACGACCGCTCTCAAAGAGCGACTCAAATCTTGTGCACAACGACTCAAAGCTATAACATGTAACTACAATATAAAGCTCTAACATGTAACTACAATATAAAGCTATAACATGTAACTACAATATAAAGCTATAACATGTACGTAACTACAATATAAAGCTAAAACATGTAACTACTCAGTAATCAACTTACCCTAAATAGAAATAGACCATTGTTACTAATGAGTGAAACGAATTTTCTTCAATAAAAAGAAATCGAATACTCAATTCAAGAAATAATTCCTAGATATAAGCCTCTGAAGTAATTGTAAATTTTGGGTTTAAATGAATCGCAATTGAATTTAAGTCTTCGGCGCCTGGGAATGTTGTGACGATCACTCGGGCCAATTTTATGGACTTTTTTCATGAACTTTGCACACCGCGACTGCGTCAATTTTTTCTCGTTTACCGAACTATTGATCTTCCCTGCGAAAAAGAAGCTGCGCTCCGACATTGCACAGTCTAAATAATAATAAAATTAAAAGCGTTTAGTAAAAAGTTATAAGTAAGGTCCTGGTTTGATGAAAGATTCCTCTTTTATTTTCAGTAATAATGTCATGTGAAAATATTTTTCAGTTATTAATATATTAATTATCGGGCGTTCTTTTAAAGGTTACATTTTTATTATTTTCAAATGCATTTCTTACAAATTGAATTCAATCAAAAAGTACGTATAATCATAACTTGCTATGAAAGTCGCTGTCGTGTACAAATTGTATTCAACCAAAAATTATGACTTTAAATTGTTATAATAGTAGCAGTCGCGTTTAAATATATTTTGTTTTTTGTTTTTTTAAAGGCCCCCCACACTCACCATTCCAGCAAAAAACGAATTGATTTTATTAATTATTTATTTAAATATTAAAATAAGAGTTTAGTTCATCGTCGCGTTTAAATATTTTTTTAAGGCCTCCCACACTCACCATTCCAACAAAGAAAGAATTGATTTTATTAATTATTTATTTAAATATTAAAATGTGAGTTTAGTTCATCGTCGCGTTTAAATATTTTTTTAAGGCTTCCCACACTCACCATTCCAACAAAAAAAGAACCGATTTTATTAATTATTTATTTAAATATTAAAATGTGAGTTTAGTTCATCGTCGCGTTTAAATATTTTTTTTAAAGGCCTCCCACACTCACCATTCCAACAAAAAAAAATTGATTTAATTAATTATTTATTTAAATATTAAAATATTAGTTTTGTTCATCGTACGTGAGAGTGGCCAGGACGCTGGCAGTGAAGGGTTGAGAGGCGACGGCAAAGCGCCCCTCGTGGGCGGTGGGCGATATCACTTGTTCAACATTTTGTCTACGGATACATTTTCCGTCTTCAATGCTATTCGTACGTAAAGGCCTAGTAAGGATAGCTTTCCGGTTACACATCATCACCGGAATGTAATCGGAACATGTAACATCACCGCTTACATTATTAGTTGTTCGACATTTTGTCTACAGATACATTATCCGTTTTCAATGCTATTCGTACGTAAGGATAGGTATATAGCATGGTAAGGATAGCTTTCGTCAGCAGGCAGAAGGTCAAGTTTTTCGTTTACGAATATATCATCCGTCTTCAATGATAAAGTGATCAGGACGTAAAGTCCTGATAAAGTGAGCTGGAAATAAGGATAAATATCAATGCAAATAATTAACTTATTAACTCAATTAAGTAGTGTGAAGCTCAGTTGTACTGCGGTGTGATAATCATCTGAGATACGAGAGACTTGAAGACACTTTTTTTACATTAGTAGCTATGCAATTAATGACTGCATGATTCTTTCTTTGTGTTACAACAGAATTATCATCGCTGAAGGAAGAATAATTGTTGTTTAATAAACAAATAATGGTATGAGTAGAACACATCATGAATAAGTAATAGTCCAGCATGGTAAATTTATTCCAGAGGAACAACCTATAAATAATATAAATTCAATCCTTGAGGTTTGGCTGAGCCCGAAACTTTAGGGTTAAATAATATAAATACAAATATTAAATAGGAATTTAATTTTTTTCACGCATAGAGACTTCAGAATTAAAAGAGGCACGCACTATATGTGTCATTATAGCGTAATTGGCATCGCTCACGCCGATGCAAACGTAACTGGGTAAGTGTAACTGCAGATAAAATTTCTCTCTCTCCATTGGTGAAACGGAAACATGAAATTTCATGCTATTAAAATGGAATACGTAAAATATCGCTCCGAAAATATCGCTTTTCTAATCTTCAAACTTTTAAAGAATGCTGATTTGGTTTTTTCCTCCGAAATACTCTCATTGAACTCCTGAATGAGTTGTTAGCGTTCATGTTTGTTGCCAAGTGCAGTAGGGTGAGCGTTGCCAAATGTATCGGTGTAAGCACCTCGAGTTCCAAGTACCAAAGAACGATGAATTGAAGGCGTGAGAGAAACCCACAACAAACTCCTACTTCCTACTCGTGTTACGCTGGGATACTTTCCTTTCATTTTTACTAACCTAACTTTTCAATGGATTGAGCTAGCAGTTAAAACGTATGTATTAAGAAATTTCATAATGAATATATTTTAAATAAATTTCTTCTTGCTGTCGAAGTTGAAACATAACTGAAATAAATTCAAAAAGGATATTATTCCCTCCGTGCGGTTTTCAAGAGAAGCCGCCCGTCTTAAAAGAATTTGCTGGGTTAGCGCCTGTGGCTGGTGAAGCTGAGCGCCCCAGTAAAGTTTGCGGTCGTCAGCAATTTGCTTTGAATAGCTCGCTGCCTCTGAGTCACGAGATGCATTTCAAATGAATAAATTCACGTATATACATCTGGTTGAGTATTAATTTAAGTACCACGATATATTATAATTGTTAAAAATACGCGGTATATAGTAATATAAATTTACGTGGTCTGCATGCATTCCATGAGCAACTTGAGTTTTCTCCACCAAAAGTATTCACAGGCCTGAGCATAGCTGGTGACTTTAGAAAGCAATTTATATGAAAACATTGTTTCAGTCAGAATATCGGGGTTATCAGCAGCACTTGACGGTCCCAGCATTCCATCATCCAGCCCCTAGGACAGCATAAACACACACTCAGGCGCTCGCTATATTGGAAACAAAATAAGTGAGAACAATGCAAACTGAACAGACTCGCGCACTGCGCTAAGTATATGGCCCTGAGAAGAACGTGAGAAAAGTGCAAACTGAACAGACGAACGCACGGCGCTAAGTATGGCCTTGGGGTTAACGATTACGAAGAACAACTCTATCATTGAACATCTAATGAAGAACAACTCTGATATAGACAAAGAAATCTTATGGAGAACACCTCAATCAATAATGAACACATCTTATGAAGAACAACTCAGATATTGCCAGAGACATTCTATACTAAACCTTCTGACTCTATATATGAAATTATTCGAGAATGTAACATGTAAATGACAATTCTTTACGAAAGTAATGTTGAGAAAATACTAAATAGATTTAAATAATGCTTAATAATGCGGTATTATAAGATAGTACCGACCTGAACAGGCAGCCAAGAGGTCTTGATGACATAGTGATGAATGCTGTTGATGCTCACGCGACCATGGATGTGTTGGTTGATGAACTCGTCACCCTCCATCACCTGCATCACCAAACCAGGTTACGGTGATGACGTAACAACGAATAATACAGTCAATAAAACTTTATATCGTTACTGGATGTGTTACAATACAGCGCTTCTCCCTCCGTCACCTGCGCCATCATCACCACCAATGTTAGAGTCACAAAAATGTAACTGAAAGAGACCGAGGACAAAGACTGTAACTGTAGTTGTAACCAAAAATAGTAGAAGAAATTAAAAACTGTAAGAGTATGCAAAGGCTGTAACTGTAACCACAATTTGTAACTGCATTAAACCTGTAAGTGTTATCAATGACTGAAATTGCAAACAAAGACTGCAAGTGTAACCAAAGACAGCAACTGTAACCAAAGACTGCAACTGCAAACAAAGACTGCAAACGTAACCAAAGTCTGTAACTGTAACCAAAGACTGCAACTGCAACTAAAGACTAACTGTAACCAAAGACTAAATGTATTCAAAGACTATAAATGTAACCAAAGACGTAAATGTAACCAAAGACGTAAATGTAACCAGAGACTGCAACTGTAAGCAAAGACTGCAACTGTAACAGCGACTGTAACTGTAACCAAAGACTGCAACTGTAACCAAAGACTGCAACTGTAACCAAAGACTGTGCATGTAACCAAAAATTGAAAATGCAAACAAAGACTGCAACTATGCTGTGAATGTTCTGCGATGTTCAGAATCGGCGACAGGCCTACGGGCTAATAAACGCTGAAACCGCTATTATTATTATTATTATATTATGAGACATTAGACATGAGACATCAGACATAAGACATCAGACATGACATCAGACATCAGACACGACATGACATCAGACATAAGACATCAGACATGACATCAGACATCAGACATGACATGTCATGTCATGTCTGATGCGATCGCAGGTTCGAATCCTGCTATACGGTCGAATGGTTCTTCCAATGGCGCAGTAATTGCCGAGTGAATAGATATGGTCGCAAATATTATGGCTATATGCAATTTATGCAGCTCATTGTAATGCAGCTCATATAATGTAACTGTCACGATAAAACATTCATAGTGAAATGCGGTCATACATCAACGTGATGGGACATGTTCAGAGAGCTGTGTTGTGATGAGACTTGTAGGCATTTTAAAAATATATCTAATTTCATACACCAATCGATGCCATGCATTTTCTTCGGAGTTATTACCTCATAATATCACTAAGGGTGCGATTAAAGCCCAGGCTATATCTTGCAAATGAATTATTACACTTGTATTGTTTAATACTTTAATTTGAATTTGAAGTTATTTCAAATGCTTACAATTTCAGCATTTTATATCTTGTACTATCTAACTAGCATTACATTCGTCTGCATATGGCAAAAGTTCTCATTATGTTTCTACAGTATTATTATTGAAATTATTTTATAATATTATTGAAATTATACAGCCCGAACTGTGCACATCGCCTTGCTGACGGACTTTTTTACGCGCCTGTACAGCGCACGCTTTTGTGACCAGCCAGGATAATGATATTTACGAAGCGAGTGATTGACATATTTGTTACTTAACATGTTTATGGTGCTGAAGCGATAGAGATAATGCGTGATAGAGATAATGCGCACCATTACCGTATATACATTCCTCTCTTCCATTACCGTACATTTCTCTCTTCCATTACCGCGTCTCCTCTTCTCTCAACGTCTCGAGGTTTCCAATAAAAACTTTGTAATACAAGTGAGAAAAAAATCCTTCATCTTCGAATAACAGCAAAACTGCCCGAGACTATGGCGACTCGATCTGGGACTCGCCTTCTAAAGCAATTGCGACGAGGCTTGAATGAAATGCGTGTGGGTAATGCAATCACACTTGTATTAGTATAATCAATTCCATACAAAATAAAACGGAGTAAAATTAATCCCACGCAATACAAACTGTCTAGTTAATGACATTTGTAAGAATGTCGTCTTGAGTTAACTCACAATTAATACGAGCAGTCTTGACTTAATTACTGCAAGTCTCGTAGAATGTAACTTGTGGTGAGAAACGCTCTGGCTGAAGACATGAGCAACAACAAAAAACATAACGCTGGTAAATGAAACGTTACAAGACGTGAGCAACAAGAGGCTCATTCCACTCTTATAACTACAGGGATAAAAACATAACGCAAATAAATGAAATGTTACAAGACATCAAGCTACAAGTCCAAATCAGTAAATCAAGATCAAATAATGATAAGTATTACAAATAAATCCATTCATTTTATACCAAAGGGAACATATAATTCGTAACAAACATTATAAATACCAAAAGAAGTATACATGTATTTCTTGTCAAAATAATTTTTAGAAATGCTTAAAAGTTCTATCTAGTTTCCTATAATGCACTTATAGCTTCGTTTTGCGTCTAAATAATACTCTCATCAGCATTAAACACATTAAGGATAGTATGAAGATCAGACACACTGAAATCCTTGCTGATACTATGAAATTAACTGCTATATACGGAGCGAACATGCAGAAGTTGTGAGCCAGCCTCGCGCTCCCTGAAAATCTTCAACTTATTGATATGGTAAGTTTGTTCCGAATCATAAACTCTAATGACATAATCAACCTTATTTATCCGCCTTATATTACGTACAGCCAACATTATACTGGCGCTAGTAGGAAGCGATAACAAAAACAATTCCATAACCTTAAATTTATAGTACAGGCACTTCAGTCAATGGTAACTTATTAATTAGAAGGACAACATTCAAATTTCAAACATGAGAAAGATGAAATGGCATGTAAACAACTTCCCTGTGGGAGCACGGCAGTGAATATCCTGCGTGACATGTGCTATGCATGGCATGTGGCATGTGGCATGTAAACAACTTCCCTGTGCAAGCACGGCAGTGAATATCCTGCGTGACATGTGCTATGCATGGCATGTGGCATGTAAACAACTTCCCTGTGGGAGCACGGCAGTGAATATCCTGCGTGCACGCAGGATAGTCGGAGCGTGTGGACGGTAGCACAGTTTTCCGATTCAATTTGTGCTCAGTTTCAATGATTCTGGCGACAATGGCGGACCTTCGGTAATGTTCTCGGGAATTTATTGCTCTTCTATATACGAAAGTTTTTCTTGCATTTGGCGAGTAAAATTCAAGGACTATAGTAACAGGGAGCAAAAAAAGGTGGAGAGCTACGAGGGCTTAGCAGAAAAATTCAAAGAAATCGATGAAAGCGCAAACAGAGAAACAGGTGTAAAATAAGTTGAGGAGCATTTACCGAAAATAGTTGGGAATAAATAAAAAAATCGATTCCTTCTGGAACTGGAGAAGAAGACGTCTACAAGCCATCTCTCTTGTATTTTGATTCCTTGCATTCCCTAAATGATCCAATCTCTTTTTTGACAAGTCATAATGTCAAAATTTATAAAAATACTACCTTCTCCATGGCACGTCTCGGACAAATTTATGGCCGGACTCGAGGCCGGTCTCCCCAAATTCGGTGAGCATGGAATATCTCTTAAAGTAATGAACGTAGCTCGATAAAACTTGGTACACGTATTCATTAGGACTTAACGGTGATGTTTAGCTCGTGAACATTTTTAGAATTTCACCTTCATTTCGTGAGTTATATGACGATACGTGCCGAAATTTGCAGTGAGCATGACATTTCTTCATAACTACTGTACAGATTTGAACGAAACGTTGAATATATAAACCTAACCTCCCAACGGCGATATTTAGCTCGTGACAATTTTTTAGATTAGATAAAGCCGTATAACTCGCAAGCGAAGGCAAAATCGAAGAAAAAATTCTCACGTGCTAAGTTAAACATCACCGTTAAGCCCTAATGAATACGTGTACCAAGTTTTATCGAGCTACGTTCATTACTTTGGGAGATATTCCATGCTCACCGGATTTGGGGAGACCGGCCGCAAGTCCGGCCGTAAATTTGTCCGAGACGTCTCCATGGCGAGATCGCGCAAAACTGAACAATTAAATTAAATTTAATTGTTAACTAAATGTTACAATTAAAACTGAAATTAAATTAATTAATACTCAGAGAAGTCGGCACCGTGTGGACGCTCTAGAAATTGCAACGATTTTATTACGACTTAAAACTGCGCAGACAAATCGTTGTGTAAAACTGAGCGTGTGGACCGGCCTTTATTGCAATTGATGGCCGCCGTAAATTAAAGAAAATGGTGGCCAATGATGATGGACCGCCCACTCAGTTGGCGGCCAATCATTGGACACAGCGCCATCATCACGACAATCATTATCACCTGATGTTATATCAGAATAATGATATGTCGTCATTATTTTTATTCCTATATTTTATTTCTGTGTTCTTATTAATTATTTGTAATTTGAGAAGATATAATATAAAATAATGCAATAGGATTTAATATAATATGCTGCATTAAATTATGATTAATATTATATATTTATATTTTATTATATATGATTATTATTTACTTTACCATTAATTACCTAATAAAATTAAATAATAATGGTAATAATAATATGAATTATCATTATTATTATTTCCTCGTCCTAGAGTTTATTACATTATAATAATAATGATTATTATTATTATTATTATTTATGAGAGACCTACGTTGCATTAGTTTTTCATTATTAACCTAACTTAACCATGCCACACAGGATACATGCCACATGCCACATGCCATGCATAGCACATGTCACGCAGGATATTCACTGCCATGCTCCCACAGGGAAGTTGTTTACATGCCACATGCCACATGCCATGCATAGCACATGTCACGCAGGATATTCACTGCCGTGCTCCCATAGCCTGGGAAGTTGTTTACATGCCACATGCCACATGCCATGCATAGCACATGTCACGCAGGATATTCACTGCCGTGCTCCCACAGGGAAGTTGTTTACATGCCACATGCCACATGCCATGCATAGCACATGTCACGCAGGATATTCACTGCC
>NW_025946552.1:98775-128671 GCF_000764305.2 Hyalella azteca
GAGGCTGTTCCACATGTCGGTGATTCGAAGCGAGAAAAAATTTTGTCGCGTGGAGAAGTTGCAGCGCAATTTTCTTAGCTTATAGCCGTGGCCCCTGGTGTTGGTTCTTGTTTCAAATTCTAATAACCCTTCAGGGACCTTGTATAGACCATGAGTATACTTGTATACTTCAATGAGGTCCCCACGCAGTCGTCGATAACTGAGGCTTGGAAGCTTCATAATCTTTAATCTTTCTTCGTTGGACTTGCCCTTCAAGCCTGGAATTATCCTTGTTGCACGTCTTTGAACATTCTCTATTAAATTTTTGTCCTTTTCAAATCTCGGAGACCCCACAACGTTTCCAAACTCTAGATTCGGGCGCACGACAGCAACAAGACCGCGTGACGCCTTAGCCAACTTGATCACGGTAGCTCGCATGCTTAAGAAATTAAAATAAACTATTTAACCTAACTTTCTACATCATGACCTAATAAAAGGCATTTATGTGACTACATTTTCTAGATACAATTTATTTCTGCTGTTCTTCAGAGAAGGTACAATTGAACTTGTGGAAAATTAAAAATAACCATCATGATTGCTGTAGATGATTGCTGGACGTGCATTATACCTTCAGATGATTGCTTTTGGTGCATTAAAGTCGCCATGTTTCATATACTTGGCTCCTCCGACGACTATGATGATTGCTTAGATAAAAAGCAATCAAGCAAAAAGTTTATATCTTAAAAATAATCATCAAGGTTTGCTTTCAAGGTTGAACGATCATTTTATGGAAATTCAGCGACGCCTGCTGGGACAATTGGTTTAATTGGTGCCACCGCTGTGTGACCTTCAAGAGAAACAGATAAGGACAAGGTCGATAATCTCTGCCGTTATCGGCACAAATTAGTCAGCATTTATGAGGATCAAGATTAAATGTAGACAATTTGAAACTGAAAGCAAGAAATAATTTCAACAGGCTCATATATATGCCTCGTCCAGCACGCTAATTTAATAGGCTCACACCTATTACAGTTACAGTCTACAGTTACAGTTACAGTCTTCAGCTACAGTTATAGTCTGTGCATGGTTTCAGTTGCATACTTTGGTTACTGTTGCAGTCTGTGATTACAGTTCCAGTCTTTTTATGCAGTTTCAGTTTTTGGTTACATTTACAGTCTTTGGTTACAGTTGCAGTCTTTGGTTACATTTACAGTCGTTGAATACATTTAGTCTTTCGTTACAGTTGCAGTCTTTGTTTGCATTTTCAATTTTTGGTTACATGCGCAGTCTTTGGTTACAGTTACAGTCTTCGGTTACAGTTACGGTCTTCGGTTACAGTTACAGTTACAGTCTACGGTTACAGTTACAGTCTTCAGTTACAAGTACAGTCTTTGGTTACAGTTACAGTCTTTGGTTACAGTTACAGTCTTCGGTTACATTTACAGTCTTCAGTTAGTTACAGTCTTCGGTTACAGTTACAATTTTCGGTTACAGTTACAGTCTTCGGTTACAGTTACAGTCTTCGGTTACAGTTACAGTCTACGGTTACAGTTACATTCCTTGGTTACAGTTTCAGTCTTCGAATACAGTTACAGTCTTCGGTTATAGTTACAGTCTTCGGTTTCAGTTACAGTCTTCAGTTACAGTTACAGTCTTCGGTTTCAGTTTCAGTTACAATCTTCAGTTACAGTCTTCGGTTACAGTTACAGTTTTTGATTACAGTTACAGTTTTCAGTTACAGTTACAGTTTTCGGTTTCAGTTATAGTCTTCGGTCACAGTTACAGTCTTCGATTATAGTTACAGTCTTCGGTTACAGTCAAAGTTTTTGGTTACAGTTACACTCTTTGGTTACAGTTACAGTCTACGGTTACAGTTACAGTCATCAGTTACAAGTACAGTCTTTGGTTACAGTTACAGTCTTTGGTTACAGTTATAGTCTTTGGTTACAGTTACAGTCTTTCGTTTCAGTTACAGTCTTCGGTTACAGTTACAGTCTTCGGTTACAGTTACAGTCTTCAGTTACAGTTACAGTCTTCGGTTACAGTTACAGTTTTCGGTTACAGTTACAGTCTTCGGTTACAGTTACAGTTTTCGGTTACAGTTACAGTCTTCGGTTACAGTTACAGTTTTCGGTTACAGTTACAGTCTTCGGTTACAGTTACAGTTTTCGGTTACAGTTACAGTCTTCGGTTACAGTTACAGTTTTCGGTTACAGTTACAGTCTTCGGTTACAGTTACAGTTTTCGGTTACAGTTACAGTCTTCGGTTACAGTTACAGTTTTCGGTTACAGTTACAGTCTTCGGTTACAGTTACAGTTTTCGGTTACAGTTACAGTCTTCGGTTACAGTTACAGTTTTCGGTTACAGTTACAGTCTTCGGTTACAGTTACAGTTTTCGGTTACAGTTACAGTCTTCGGTTACAGTTACAGTCTTCGGTTACAGTTACAGTCTTCGGTTACAGTTACAGTCTTCGGTTACAGTTACAGTCTTCGGTTACAGTTACAGTCTTCGGTTACAGTTACAGTCTTCGGTTACAGTTACAGTCTACGGTTACAGTTACAGTCTTTGGTTACAGTTTCAGTCTTCGAATACAGTTACAGTCTTCGGTTATAGTTACAGTCTTCGGTTACAGTTACGATCTTTAGTTTTAGTTATCGTCTTCAGTTACAGTCTTTGATTACAGTTCCCGTCTTTGGTTAAAGTTGCAGTCTTTGGTTACAGTTACAGTCTTCAATTGAAGTTACAGTCTTCAGTTACAGTTACAGACTTCAGCTACAGTTATAGTCTTTGGTTTCAGTTGCATACTTTGGTTACAGTTGCAGTCTTTGGTTACAGTTCCAGTCTTTTTATGCAGTTTTAGTTTTTTGGTTGCATTTACAGTCTTTGGTTACAGTTGCAGTCTTTGGTTACATTTACAGTCGTTGAATACATTTATAGTCTTTGGTTAGAAGTTGCAGTCTTTGTTTGCATTTTCAATTTTTGGTTACATGCACAGTCTTTGGTTACAGTTGCAGTCTTTGGTTACAGTTGCAGTCTTTGGATACAGTTACAGTCTTTGGTTACAGTTGCAGTCTTTGGTTACAGTTGCAGTCTTTGGTTACACTTGCAGTCTTTGTTTGCAGTTTCAGTCATCGATAACACTTACAGGCTTAATGCAGTTACAATTTGTCGTTACAGTTACAGCCTTTGCTTACTCTTACAGTTTTTAAATTCTACTATTTTTGGTTACAACTACCGTTACAGTCTTTGGCTATGAATTCAAAGTCTAAATGCAGTTACAGTCTTTGTCCACGGTCTCTTTACAGTTACATTTTTGGGACTTGATCTTTGGTGGTGATGATGGTGCAGGTAATGGAGGAAGAAGTGCTGTATCGTAACACATCCAGTAAACATATAAAGTTTTATATACTTTATTATTCGTTGTTACGTCATCACTGTAACCTGGTTTGGTGATGTAGGTGATGGAGGAAGAAGCGCTGTATCGTAACACATCCAGTAACGATATAAAGTTTTATATACTGTATTATTCGTTGTTACGTCATCACTGTAACCTGGTTTGGTGATGTAGGTGATGGAGGAAGAAGTGCTGTATCGGAACACATCCAGTAACGATATAAAGTTTTATTGACTGTTTTATTCGTTGTTACGTCATCACCGCAACCTGGTTTGGTGGTGTAGGTGATGGAGGAAGAAGTGCTGTATCGGAACACATCCAGTAACGATATAAAGTTTTATTGCCTGCATTATTCGTTGTTACAACGTCATCACCGCAACCTGGTTTGGTGATGCAGGTGATGGAGGGTGACGAGTTCATCAACCAACACATCCACGGTCGTGTGAGCATCAACAGCATTCATCACTATGTCATCAAGACCTCTTGGATGCCTGTTCAGGTCGGTACTATCTTATAATACCGCATTATTAAGCATTATTTAAATCTATTTAGTATTTTCTCGGTATCACTTTCGTAAAAAATTGTCATTTACATGTTACATTCCCGAATAATTTCATATATAGAGTCAGAAAGTTCATTATAGAATGTCTCTGTCAATATCTGAGTTGTTCTTCATTAGATGTTTTCATTATTGATTGAGGTGTTCTCCATAAGATTTCGTTGTCTATATCAGAGTTGTTCTTCATTAGATGTTCAATGATAGAGTTGTTCTTCGTAATCGTTAACCCCAGGCCATACTTAGCGCTGTGCGTTCGTCTGTTCAGTTTGCACTTTTCTCACGTTCTTTTCAGGGCCATACTTAGCGCAGTGCGCGAGTCTGTTCAGTTTGCACTTTTCTCACGTTCTTCTCAGGGCCATACTTAGCGCAGTGCGCGAGTCTGTATTTATATTAGTTGAAGGCCTTGTTGCCTCTCGTACTGCCTTACGACTAAGTCACAACCGTAGCAATAAATGATGACCGTACAAATAAGCGAAGTTATGACCGTTACTCGTAGATTTCTGACGTTGTTATATCGGAGTCGTAGTGGTATGAACGTTTCGAAGTTCCGCCGCTCGGCCGTTATTTCTGACCCCGTCGGCCAACGGCCGGGCCACCACCTACGTCTGCAGAGATAGCTGCATGCAGACCGTACAGGCGTGACGGTCACTACAGTAGAACAACCTTTTTTTTTAGGGACTTTGCTACAGTTACAGTCTTTGGTTACAGCTACAGTCTTTGGTTACAGCTACAGTCTTTGGTTACAGTTACAGTCTTTGGTTACAGTTACAGTCTTTGGTTACAGTTACAGTCTTTGGTTTCAGTTACAGTCTTTGGTTACAGTTGCAGCCTTTGCTTACTCTTACAGTTTTCAATTTCATCTACTATTTTTGGTTACAAGTACTGTTACAGACTTTGGCCACAAATCTAAAGTCTAAATGCAGTTGCAGTCTTGGTTTACAGTTTAAGGTACAGTCTCTATACAGTTACATTTTCGGGATTAGAACTTTGGTGGTGATGATTGCGTAGGTAATGGAGGAAGAAGCGCTGTATCGGAACACATCCAGTAAACATATAAAGTTTTATTGACTGTATTATCCGTTGTTACGTCATCACCGTAACCTGGTTTGGTGATGCAGGTGATGGAGGGAGAAGCGCTTTATCGTAACACATCCAGTAACGATATAAAGTTTTAATGACTGTTTTATTCGTTGTTACGTCATCGCCGCAACCTGGTTTGGTGATGCAGGTGATGGAGGGTGACGAGTTCATCAACCAACACATCCACGGACGTGTGAGCATCAACAGCAATCATCACTATGTCATCAAGACCTCTTGGATGCCTGTTCAGGTCGGTACTATCTTATTATACCGCATTATTACGTATTATTTAAATCTATTTATTATTTTCTCAATATCACTTTCGTAAAAAATTGTCATTTACATGTTACATTCTCGAATAATTTCATATATAGAGTCAGAAAGTTCATTATAGAATGTCTCTGGCAATATCTGAGTTGTTCTTCATAAGACGTTTTCATTATTGATTGAGGTGTTCTCCATAAGATTTCTTTGTCAATTCCCGAGTTGTTCTTCATTAGATGTTCAATGATAGAGTTGTTCTTCGTAATCGTTAACCCCAAGGCTATACTTAGCGCCGTGCGCGAGTCTGTTCAGTTTGCACTTTTCTCACGTTGTTTGTTTCCTACATAGCGACCGCTTGATGAGTGTGTTTATGCTGCCCCATGGGCTGGGCGATGGAATGCTGGGACGGTCAAGTGCTGCTGATAACCCCGATATTCTGACTCAAACAATGTTTTCATATAAATTGCTTTCTAAAGTCTCCTGTTATGCTCAGGCTGGTGAATCCTTTTGACGTAGAAAACTCAAGTTAAATGCTCATGGATGCATGCAGACCACGTAAATTTATATTACTATATACCGCGTATTTTTAACAATTATAATATATTGAGGTACTTAAATTCATACTCAATCAGATGTATATTCGTGAAGTTATTCGTTTGAAATGCATCTCGTGATTCAGAGGCAGCGAGCTATTCAAAGCAAATTGCTGACGACCGCAAACTTTACTGGGGCGCTCAGCTTCACCAGCCACAGACGCTAACCGCAGCGAATTCTTTTAAGACGGGCGGCTTCTCTTGAAAACCGCACAGAGGGAATAATGTTCGTTTTGAATTTATTACAGTTATGCTTCAACTTCGACAGCAAGAAGAAATTTATTTAAAACATATTCATTAAGAAATTTCTTAATACATACGTTTAAAATGCTCGCTCAATCCATTGAAAAGTTAGGTTACACTGTTAGAAAAAACGGTGAAAAAACGGTCCCACCGGCATCTTAGTGGCCGGTCGCCTCGTGAAAATAACCTGTTTCGCCGTTTTTATCAGATGTTTTACGGATTTCTTGTGTTAAATTGAAATAAAAACGGTGAAACGGTGTTTCTTTTCACGTGCCGACCGGCCACTGAAATGCCGGTAATACCGTTAACGGTAATTTTTCTAACAGTGTACTAAAAATGAAAGGAAAGTATCCCAGCGAAACACGAGTAGGAAGTAGGAGTTTGTTGTGGGTTTCTCTCACGCCTGAGGCCAATTCATCGTCGCTTGCTTACTTGGAACTCGAGATGCTTACACCGATAAATTTGGCAACGCTCACCCTACTCTGATTAAAATTTATTATCTTCTCTCTCTAGTTCCCTACCTACACGTCCAAATTACTGGATAAGACTACATACACTTATAGCAACAAACATGAACGCTGACTCATTCAGGAGTTCAGTGAGAGTATTTCGGAGGACAAAACCAAGTAAAACTGGCATTCTCTATAAGTTTGAAGATTAGAAAAGCGATATTTTCGGAGTTATATTTTACGCATTCCATTTTAATAGCATGATGGCATTCTCTATAAGTTTGAAGATTAGAAAAGCGATATTTTCGGAGCGTTATTTTACGCATTTTATTTTATTAGCATGAAATTTCATGTTTTCCCTTCACCAAAGAAGAGAGAGAAATTTTATCTGCAGTTATACTCTTACCCAGTTACGTTTGCATCGGCGTGAGCGATGCCAATTACGCTATGATGACACGTAGTGCGTGCTTTTTAGCGCATTTTCTCATTTATGGAAGAAATGCGCTATTGTGCTCGCCATGTCCGTCTGTCTGTCTGTCTGTCCGTCCGTCCGTCCGTGACCTCAAGTTTTCGTCTACGAGAAAAATGCGCTCTCTGTCACTCACTGCAGTGAGTACTGAGTTATATTTTTTAGGCAATGCTGTAATTCTGAAGTTTCTTTCCTTGAAAAAATTTAATTCTTAGTTAATATTTGTATTTATATTATTTAACCCTAAAGTTTCGGGCTCAGCCAAACCTCAAGGATAGAATTTATCTTATTTATAGGTTGTTCCTCTGGAATAAATTTACCATGCTGGATTATTACTTATTCATGATGTGTTCTACTTATACCATTATTTGTTTATTAAACATCAATTATTCTTCCTTCATCGATGATAATTCTGTTATAACACAAAGAAAGGATCGTGCAATCATTAATTGCATAGCTACTAATGTAAAAAAAAGTGTCTTCAAGTCTCTCGTATCTCAGATGATTATAACACCGCTGTACAACTGAGCTTCACACTACTTAATTAAGTTAATAAGTTAATTATTTGCATTGATATTTATTGTTATTTCCAGCTCACTTTATCAGGACTTTACGTACGAATAGCATTTAATGACGGATGATATGCTGGTAAATAAATACTTAACCTTTTGTCTACTGATAGCTTTCGTTCCCACTCCGTTACGTACGAATAGCATTGAAGACGGATAATGTATCCGTAGACAAACAAACCTTCTGTCTGCTGACGATAGCTCTCCTTACCAGGCCTTTACGTACGAATAGCATTGAAGACGGATAATGTATCCGTAGACAAAATGTTGAACAACTGATAATGTAACCGGTGATGTTAGACAAACACTTAACCTTCTGCCTGCTGACGAAAGCTATCCTTACCAGGACTTTACGTACGAATAGCATTGAAGACGGATAATGTATCCGTAGACAAAATGTCGAACAAGTGATGGTGTAACCGATGGTGTTGACGGCAGGAGCAGTACAAGCTCTGTCTCTTATACACATCTAGATGTGTATAAGAGACAGGATGTATGTAGACCACGTAAATTTGCATTAAAATATAACGCGTTTTTTCAAACACTTATAATATATCGAGGTGCTTAAATTCATAACCAATCAGATGTATATTCGTGAAATTTATTCGTTTGAAATGCATCTCGTGATTCAGAGGCAGCGAGCTATTCATATCAAATTTCTGACGACCGCAAACTTTACTGGGGCGATAACCGCAGCGAATTCTTTTAAGGGGACCGGCTACCCACCGGAAAAACTTCTACAGTTATCATCCGATTATCATGAAACTTCACATACATACGTAGAAGGTAAAAAGAAAAACATTTTGCTCTTATGTATNTTGCTTTAATACATTAAATGATCGACGTGTAGATTTAAATGTTTATTTAATGAATAATCTCGCGCTTTAATGCATTAAATGATCGACGTGTAGATTTAAATGTTCAATTAATAAATTCCCTCTCGCTTTAATGCATCCTAAATGATCGACGTGTAGATTTAAATGTTTATATAATGAATTCTCTCTTGCTTTAATACATTAAATGATCGACGTGTAGATTTAAATGTTCATTTAATGAATTCTCTCTTGCTTTAATGCATTAAATGATCGACGTGTAGATTTAAATGTTCCTTTAATAAATTCCCTCTTGCTTTAATGCATTAAATGATCGACGTGTAGATTTAAATGTTCCTTTAATAAATTCCCTCTTGCTTTAATGCATTAAATGATCAACGTGTAGATTTAAATATTTATTTAATGAAAAATCTCGCGATTTAATGCATCCTAAATGATCGACGTTTAGATTTAAATGTTCATTTAATAAATTCTCTCTTGCTTTAATACATTAAATGATCGACGTGTAGATTTAAATGTGCATTTAATAAATTCTCTCTTGCTTCAATGCATCCTAAATGATCGACGTGTAGATTTAAATGTGCATTTAATAAATTCTCTCTTGCTTCAATGCATCCTAAATAATCGACGTGTAGATTTAAATGTTCATTTAATAAATTCTCTCTGGATTTAATGCATCCTAAATTATCGACGTGTAGATTTAAATGTTCATTTAATAAATTCCCTCTTGATTTAATACATTAAATGATCGACGTGCAGGAACTTGGCACCCGGTCTCTCGCTGGACGTGCACGTGACGACCTCGTCTCTGGTCGCCCCCAGCGGCGGGCTCGTCGTCAGGCTCTGGCAAGTCCCGGACCCCCGGCAGCCTGACGTGGGGGTCGAGGTGATGCCGGACAAGCAACTGCCCGACTGGCGCTATACTTACCGGTAAATTTGTATTGTATTATGTTATATTATATTATGTTATGTTATGTTATATTATGTTATTTTATGTTGTATTATAATATGTTATATTGTATTATGATACATTATATTATATTATGTTATATCTGTCTCTTATACACATCTAGATGTGTATAAGAGACAGGGCTTATATCTTGGAATTATTTATTGAATTGAGTATCCAAAATATACAATTACTTCAGAGGTGCATAAGTACGAATTATTTCTAGAATTGAGTATTCGTTTTATTTTTATTGATGGAAATTCCTTCCACTCATTAGTAACAATGGTCTATTTCTATTTAGGGTAAGTTGATTACTGGCGAAGTTAATAACGAACAATAAACGACTTCCGTAACGTAAGTGCAATAAACTGCTTGAGCTTTGCCGGTATCTTCGCTTCAATTTATGCCATTTGTTGTCCCTGCGAAAGATTTAATGTGTTCGTTNGGTGTACGTAAGGCAATATTCGGCCAGGCCGCTGCTTGCGCAGTCAGAAGGAATGATCACTTTGATGGTGACGCAAAAACGAAAATGTGGCATTAAACAATTGCAGTTGGAAGAAAAATTTTCAAGTAAACTAATTGCTCAATAAATATTAGGTCAGCATTAGAGGAAAAATTTCGTCTCGATGTTGAGAGTCGATAAAAGTTCATTGATTCATTTAGGTTAGTTATGAGTTAATTATTAATGCAAGTTTAATTAATATTTGCGATAGTGTGACTGGAGAAAATGTCCGACCAAGGTTTTGAAAGCTGGGGTACAAATTGTACTTAGATCATTGCGCACACTTCAGGAGATAAGAATGAGTGTAGAGCTAATGTTTGGCAGGCTGGTGATGGATGACGGGTGGAAGCGAGGCTGAAAGTTGTGGGCTGGTGATGGATGATGGGAGAAGGGAGGCTGAATGTGGCAGGCTGATAATGGCTGATGGGAGCAGGTGAGGCTTGTGAGGCAGGCTGGTTTTGGATGATGGGAGCAAGTGAGGTTTGTGAGGCAGGCTGGTTATGGATGATGGGTGCCAGCGATAATGTACATGGCAGGCTGGTGAGCCGCGTGGATGAGGGGGGCGGCAGCACCCAAGTAAGCGACCTGCTGGAGGAGTACGCGGGCCAGCGTCTTGTAGCGCGGCGCTCCTTCTTCAGGGCAGTCGTCGCTCGTCACCCCAGGGTGAGTCATCGCTAGACATACACGGAAGATATTCAATTTGGTATCTAGATACACTCAGATGAACAGAGCTGGGCAGCGCTACTTTGAAATGTAGCGGCCGCTACTGCTACCGCTATACATGCTCTAAATGTAGCTGGCGCTACCGCTACCGTTATATATTATATTGCTTAAATGCATGTCGCGCCGTGAAATGTTGCGCTACTTTGAAAACTGCTACCGCTACATGCTCTAAATGTAGCGGGCGCTACCGCTACCGTTACAATTGCTTAAATGTCGCTCCGCTACCGCTACTGAAAATGTAGCGGCCGCTACATGTAGCGCCCTACTGCCCACCTCTGCAGATAAATAATTAAAATATTCCATAGTAATTAATGAACATTGCTGAATAGTTCATTCAACAAATGGTTATTTACATGTGTGCAGCGGGCAAGCGTTGCTTCAGGAATAAAGTGGAATCGCGGGAAATTTTCACGAGATACGGTGAAGGTGAACCCACCGCTTGTGGCCTGATGATACCTAAGCCTCAATAACATTAACTAGGGGGAGCAAGATTTTTCCTGAACCACGTGACAATTTGGCCTCAAATGAAGGGAATATGAATAAATTACGCGGGTATGAATGATAAGACTATCTTTTTAGCGCATTTTCTCATTTATGGAAAAAAGGCGCTATTGTGCTCGTCATGTCCGTCTGTCTGTCTGACTGTCCGTACGTCCGTCCGTGATTTCACGTTTTCGTCGATGAGAAAATGCGCTCTCTTTCACTCACTGCAGTGAGTACTGAGTTATATTTTTTAGCAGTTGCAAAAGAGCTCTGATTGAAACGTGAAGCAACTATCAGGTGAACACACAAACGTTATTATAATCTGTTTATGTCATAAAAAGCGAATTATTATCTGTGCAGGCCATAGAGAGCTAATTATTATCTGTGCAGGCCATAGAGAGCTAATTATTATCTGTGCAGGCCATAGAGAGCTAATTATTATCTGTGCAGGCCATAGAGTGCTAACTATTATCTGTGCAGGCCATAGAGTGCTAACTATTATCTGTGCAGGCCATAGAGTGCTAATTATTTTCTGTGCAGGCCATTGAGAGCTAATTATTATCTGTGCAGGCCATTGAGAGCTAATTATTATCTGTGCAGGCCATTGAGTGCCTCATCGACACATCAGAATCTTTCGAGGTCGCGGCGCTGCGGCCATACATGGAGACTTCAGGCCTACACGTGAAGGCTGAAGGGAGACTCGAGTGGACGGAGCAAGACCTGGGTCCATACTTTCAAAACTCGCTAAGTGAACGTAAGTACTTACGCTCTATTTTCTTGTCTATGATTGGTGGATTTTGCTTGAGAGGCCGTCAATGATTGGCTGATGAACTTACGATCTCTTAACTTTTTCTGAAAGTATGGGCCCTGGAGTTCAATGGAGTCGTCAAGTTGCTTCCTAAGACCGCTGCCGCCGACGATGGTGAACCTCAAGAGTTTGTGCCACGGGAGCAAGACGCTATTACACCCAGCCAGTTCTCAATGCAAGCACGGGTTAAGTTCGGTAAGATTGTTCGTTAAGGTTAAGATATATCCTCTTTTGAACGATATACTGGTTATTTGACTTACTTTTTGGTAAAAAATATTTTTGGAGTTCATATATTTTTCTGTGCGTTGAAAGAGAATTTTATTAATAAAAAGAGAATTTGATTAATGGAATAAATTTGTTTGTCAAATTTGATTAGAAGGAACATAAAATATTTTCACACACTTTATATGTGGATCATCTCGATCATTTACAATTACGATATTGCACTCTGAAATTCAGATCAAATTTCAATAATAGGTTCGGTGCAAAGTTTACCGGCTCTGATATTTGTAACTAATGCTTGTTCCTTCTCATTCATGCACTTAATTTTATACAGAAAATCTTAGTTCAGATTTTAATTTATACGAATAATTTCTCCTTTGCCAGCTGACGATGACGAACACCGACGTGACGTGTTGGAATTCCAAACAGCCGTCAGGAGTTACGTTTTAAGCGATGATAGTAAACTTCCGGCCGACTTCGGCGCCTCGATTTCACAGAAGCTGCTTTACGAGGCCGAGCTGTCGGCTATCAACCTGCACACCTCAGACGGCAGGGCCGTCACATTGCGGCTGCACAAACCCCAAGCAAGTTTGACATCACAAATTTAGGATCATAAACTAACAATTAAAAACTTAAATTTACAAGTAATAGGGCACAAAACCTATCTATTCACAATTTCAAGATGATAGGAGCTAACAGCTGATACTAACAAGGGCTGGGGCAGGCTGGTCGTGTTGCATAAGAGGGCTGAAGCATGATGGCAGGCTTGCATCACATAGTATATATTATATTTTACTGCTGTAAAGTAGCAAAAGACCGACATAAAACGAATAAAGACTGATGAGAGACATGCCTGACTTGAATACGGCTGATGAAGATAGCAAAATACCGACGAAAAGCGAACGAAGACTGATAATTAAGAGACATGTCCGACTGGTGTACGGTTGATGAAGATAGCAAATGACCGACGAAAGGCGAACAAAGACTGATAAGAGATACGTTAGGCTGGTGTACCATTGAAGTTAAATGACTGGGGACTGACGTGACAAAGTTGCTATATAGGAAGATGATTTCAGTCGGATTGTTGAGGATGGGGGTGGAACAGAACAAAACATCAGTGGTCCACAAAATTGCTGATCAGAAACGGTTGTACGCCGCGCAGTATTTCGCTTATCGCTTTTGTGAAATGTTTGGGAACCTTGAGCCTTCGAAAAGACGTCAAAGCTAGGAGGGCAAACAATTCCATGTTATATTCATTGATATAATATTTAAACTAATCAGGTTTGTACATGACTGGGGAACCATTAGTTACCCAGTAGGAATTAATAGTTACTACTGGAGATGGACCGAATTTGCGTAATAATAGACAATGCAATAGTATAAATATCAAGGCTATTTGAGCCACAAATCTTCAAGTCTAGATGAATTAAAAAAGCGATGCGTCCAGCCAGTTAACTGCAAGATTATGTCATGCCCTCCCAGACTGTTTGACGCATGTTAAATATTTAGAGATTATAGTAATTAATTGATAAATTTAGCAATTCATCGTAACCTGTGAAAATTGGTTATCCAGAGCAGGCCAGCTTTTGACGAAACCGTAACGTCTCGGCTGAAGTTGGCAGCCTCCACCAGAGTTCTGGGATCATCGCACGTCTCAGGTCAGACCGAACATATGATCCTGGGTCATCTCTCACTCGGGTTAGATTAGGTTAGGTTAGGTTAGTTTAGGTCAGGTCCTAACCTAACCTATCCTAACCTAACCTAACCTCTCACTCGGGTTAGTTACTCCATGGTTCTTAGAAGTTCAGGATATCTGTACATATCTGATCCAATATTATCTTTCAAGAGTGCAACATACCTCTCTTATTCGGTGCCGTGTTATTTCTCAATTGAAGAATCTAAGTTGTATGATCGAGATTATCCCTGGAATTAATACTTGCAATCCCAGCCCAGATTTGAGCAAAATAATGCAGGAATCTATAGTCATGGAATTATGTTTATGGAGCTAATTTTACGTCCTTACCAGTCCTAACATTTTATCTATCTTTTCCAGAATTGGTATTGGAGACTGAGAAGGATTCTTACGTTGGTATGTTCACCATCGCACGAAATGAGTCGGATGCGCAAGCAGAATTCAGCCTCATTCACTACGCTCTCGTGAACGCAAGTAACTCAGCTGATCTTTCATCTGATCCGAGCACAAAGTTCCATGTTGCAAGAAAAAGAAGATTTGCTCCAAATTCGGCAATCACGAACGAAACTTTTAATATCGTCCCAACTCAAATAATAAACTATGAAAATAATGTATTAGGACGTTTGATTGTTCGTGACAGTTCAAATTTTCGAAAAATATCTTCTGGACAGTACAAAGAAAGTGTTGTAACCAACTTGACGATTGATAATAAAAAATTTTTCACAAAACGTCGTTTTGACCGCAGTTTGGATTCATATCACGATAGAAAAAATTACGACCCAGACGGAATGCCTGCGCCTGGAAAACAGATACAACATAAACGACACCAGAACTGGCACAGTAACGTTGATTCTTCAGGTCAGGTTGAAGAATTTGAAATTTTGGAACCTCCTCATGCAAATAATACGAATAAATTCATCGATATGAACCTTTTAGCACTGGGTGATTACGACATACATGTGAGGGGTCAAAATCCTGCGCGTACTGACATTACGCTTCAAAATAATATACCAATGAAGCCTCTTCCGTTGCTGGCCAACTTGACCTCGCCAAGCGAATGGCCCAAGGAGCAACAAGCAATTCGTTATCCGTCTTCTGGCCTTCTGCTCATCAAGATCGGTGGTTACATCAAGAAAATTGAGGCTGAGCATTCAGTGTCGGCATCAATGAAATTCCCGTGTCAGTTGATGGTGAGTATGCGTGGTGTGGGTTATGAGGGTTTTGTGAGGATAGTGTTAGTGTGAGGATAGTGAGGATAGTGTACTTGACAAATAAGTTTTATACATTTTATTTGCACATTTGCAGTAGGAAATTACAGTGCATACTACGTTAAATTTAAAAATTCCGACAAATTTTCTTGTGGCGGTTCGGTTCCTGTTGCGAATCAGCTGGAGATGCAATTTTTTGGGAGAATTCGATGGTTTCATGTAGCTCTTTTCGGATAATGTAGGAGGTCAATGGGTGTAAGGCTGGTGTTAGCAGACTTTCCGGGTATATTGTTAACATTGTTTTAGTATATTATTGCCCGTCATTGTTAGGTTGCTGGTGCAGAATACAGAATTTTAATATTAGTACTAAATTTGTCATTTAATCGTTTTAGAAAATATACAAGGAATTTTTAATTTTTGTCCTACAGGCATCGGGAACGGATCAGTATTTCGAGACAGCGTTGAGTTTTTCTAAGAAACCAACTGATTTGAAGTTCATCGTTGGTGAGGTGGGTGGTCAGCTCTGGTATTGGCTCCAGATCTTACAAATTTTAATTTTAATTCAGACTTTGAATTTTTTAGAGGAGGCGCATGCCTATCAGGGGTCATTTTCCAATAATCTGCTCTATTCGTGAAATAAATTTGTCGTCAGTAGAATCCACTCAGTAAAGAAGCTTCATTCCGTACTGAAATTATTAGTCTCAGTGAAATTATACTGGAAAGCCTTAATCAACGTAAATAATATGACGATTAATTATTAAATTTCAGATAATTGGATTATTAGTGCCGAAAATATTTAATTTCAAAACTTAAGACGGCTTGTAGCTTGAATATCTTTGATAATAATGGTTAATTATAATAAATTTTTCGTGTGAGGCATGTGCAAGTAATACATTTTGGCACAGATAGTTTAGGGGTAGCATAGGTTTTGGCTAATTTTAGTGTGCTGAATTCAAAATTTTAAAGAGTTTTAATCTATCTCCTTTAGTTTCTGGGCTTCAAAAAGTACCATTTCAGCATAGTTGAAAAAAATTATTATAGGATGATAGAATTATTAAATTTAAACAAGTTTAATTGCAGTCCAGAGAATGAGATGTTTTGAAAGTTTAATTGTCGTTTTTCATACAAGTCGAAATATTTTTTCCGGTTTTGGTAGATCGAAAATTACTAGTTTACCGAAAGAGATTTTTAATATATTAATAACGTTTGGGATACATCAAAACTCATTATCAAGTAATGAGATAAATTGAATAATGAGATTTTAAATCGACATAAGAAAACATAAATAAAGATCCTACTTAGAGCTTCGAAATTTTTTTCGGAGTAATTTTTGGGCTTCAATTTTGGAGTAGTAGTTTGCGTGACCTTTGCCATGATATGTTCGCGTGAAGCTGAATAGCTCGCTGTTACTTGTACCTGATACGCAACTTCGATATTTTCTTAAGAATGATTCAAGAAATATTTCAACGCATGCTGAAATACTTCTTGTATTACATTTATTAGATTATTACATACATGAATACATGAAAGTATGTAAGAAGTATTTCAACGCATGCTGAAATACTTCTTGTATTACATGTATTACATACATGAATACATGAAAGTATGTAAGAAGTATTTCAACGCATGCTGAAATACTTCTTGTATTACATGTATTACATACATGAATACATGGAAGTATGTAAGAAGTATTTCAACGCTTGATTCGGCAGAATCATGCGTTGAAGGCATTTGTTCAACTGATGAGGAATGTAAGTTCGCATTCACAAGAAGTTTATGTACACGAAGGTCACCCGAATGGGAAACGGGTCCTATATAGCAGATGGAATGTTGTGATATATAATATTTCCAAAAGAAAATACTTCTTACATAGTAACTTTATTTGGTTAATAGAGAAAATTAACGATGCTCGCGAGGCGTCTTACCTCAGTCCTGCTGTGATGTCTCCACGCACGATGTAGAAATTACTAATCTTGTTGAAGTTTTTAGGTGCTTAATTGAAGCCTTCGGAGAAGCTGTTTGAAAGAACGTAAAACTAATTCAAATGTATTGAATAATATGACCCTATAGTACAAAGCTACTGATAGGTTGTGTAATACAATAATTGAAAAATTGAAGCCTTCGGAGAATCTGCTTGAAAGAACGTAAAACTAATTCAAATGTATTGAAAAATATGACCCTATAGTACAAAGCTACTGATAGGTTGTGTAATACAATAATTGAAAAACACAAACCGAGGACTACCACATTAGAATAGTCTTTTGAAAGCCGCATTAATTGTAAAAATCAACATTTATATGCAGAATACAAAATTTAATGACACCGCATAAATTCAGAGCCTAATAAAAATGCACTATCAGTCACACAAAACTAGAATGAGCCCTGAAAGTAAATACGTCTTGAAACGTAAATGTATTAATAATAACTTTCATATCTATAAAAAAATATAACTCAGTACTCACTGCAGTGAGTGACAGAGAGCGCATTTTCTCGTCAACGAAAACTTGAGGTCACGGACGGACGGACAGACAGACAGACGGACGGACATGGCGAGCACAATAGTGCATTTTTTCCATAGACGAGAAAATGCGCTTAAAATAGGTGGTGATTAAAACAATTTTCAGATTTTAATAACTAGAGCCCCATAAAATTATGAAACTATACGAGCATTTGAGCGGTTGTCTTATTTTTTCTAAGAGTAGAGCAACTTTAAACGAATAATTGATGCAATAATTTTAATACGTACCACTTGTGTGCCCTAGTGTACGTATTATTTTGTACGTTTGCGTCAACTGCTAATTAAAATTTTTCTCATCTCTGCAGATTACAAAACCGTTTGTTCGCCTGGAGCTCCACAATACATTTGGTTTAGCGAGTCATGGAGGCAGCCGACGCCAAGTGAAGGTTCGTCCGAATAATTAAAGAGAATATTGTTATTTAGATTAGGCATTTTGACCGATTAATGTTATTTGGCCAATAAAACTATCTGTCCCTATCATCTGTATTTATGTGCATGATCGCAACCCGATGCAAGTGTGGCAGAATAATCATGCTATTAATCTATTTATTATACAGGCATGAGAGGAATGTTACGGTCAAAAGTTCCCACCAAGGCGCCTTGATTTACGGGAGATGACCTTAGCAGATATCGACATGCCACGGCAATATTCTATGAGAATAGACGTAACTAGTAACCTAGGTATTCTAGATATAAAAGAAAGATTTAACCTTCCATTACGATATAAAACTATGATTTACTGGATTGTTAAATAATAGTATCATTTAAATAGATTGTTAAATGATAAGACTAATTTCAGTGGATGCATGAACCCTATATTCATGACTTCGGTGGCGTGAAAGTATAATTAGGAAGTTGACTTAATGGCAACTATTGGCCGCATGAAAATAATAAATAGACCGTATCTAAATAAGGTAAGTTAGCAGTACAGAGGACGCTTTTCAGTGACTCTGTGAATAATAAATTGCGGGCCATGAGTTGTTATCCTGAAAGATCGAGCGGTATAGCAGCCAGTCAATTTATGCGAGTAAGATAAGCGCGATGGCAAGTGTTGAATTAATTGAATAAATTATATACGTCCATATTTCGCATCAACCTTGTATAGATCTTTCACCCAATCTAATCTGCAAATTGGATTATACTTACTGTTGCGTATGTTAGTTACGAAGGATTTTGAAAACACAATTGTTTGTCGATTTTTTTTATAAAATCGGTCTCTGTAATAAACAAATAATATAAAATAGGAAAAATAAGGCAACATAAAATTACTATTGCACAAAAGTTCTAACTGAAAATTACAACCATTTATGTCGAGCATAGGGCATAATATATAAACAGTTGAACACGGCCAAACGAATCTTGAGGATTGAAGTATACGTATCAAATATTTATTTACTCTCAAGAGCACCAAACTAAAACGAAAAATATTAACTGAATGAATCGACCATAGGTACATTGTACACAACGCGTATGCCCCAGGCGAACAGGATAAATACAAAATGTATTTTGAGAACAAGCAATTCAACACCAACTTAATCTACCTGGTCTACCGCTCAGAAACACGAAGCAAATATTTAGATCGTTTAATCGCTAAGATCATCAAGTTACTTCTACACCGTAGGCTTTTCATACGATAATTTTTATTTGTTAATCCAATAATTAATTCATACAGTAATTTCTTTGTTAATCCACATAATTTTGAATTTGTTTACTAAATCATAATCCAATTTTCCTGCTGTAATATGCATCAAATTATAAGAGGAGCTTGAAATTAAATATCTACAATAAGCCTTTAATTTGTCGTCGGAAACAGAATTAAGTGTCAAGTAGTTCAAATGATTATGGCAAGATCGCGATACTGTATGTTCATTTATGGTGGAAGGTCTATCGCTTCCAGTCGTCACGCTTTTGCGATGTATTTCTTTGTAGCGGCCTTTTTTAGCGCATTTTCTCATTTATGGAAGAAATGCACTATTGTGCTCGCCATTTCCGTCTGTCTGTCCGTCCGTGACCTCAAGTTTTCGTCGACGAGAAAATGCGATCTCTGTCACTCACTGCAGTGATTACTGAGTTATATTTTTTCAACAACAGGAGCTATAGCCACTGCATCACTCATTATATAGCCTTCTAGTTCTCGGGCGCCGTAGACTTGGTCATATCGAATGCCACTGCTTGCCCATGTATCATTAAAGTTGGTGTGTTCGTTCATATTCCAGGTTGAATGGAAGAAAATTAGTTCATATCCATGGCTTGATGTGCCTAGGTCACTATAACTTTGATTCCAGGTTGGATGAAAGAAAATTAGATCATATCCGTGGCTTGATGTGCCTAGGTCACTGTAACTTTTAATTTTTGCCTCGTCACTATCAATAAATTCAATAAATTCAACATATATGTGGAAAAATAAATATATTTCAGCATATATGTGGACAAATCTATAGGCTGCAGAATTGTCTATTAAATTCAAATGAACAAATTAAATTTTTCACTGAAATGGGTTGAAATTCTTATTAATTCTATACCTCTTTGTCAATTTATTTTCAGGTTGGGATTTACGGATGGGATGTGGAATTTTCGCTGCCGGTGGAAAAAGAGGAAAACAAATGTTACAAGGTCCAGCTTGTATTAACTGCATCCAATTCAGCTCCGACTTATTCATATCTCGACTGTCACTCACTGCAGTGGGTACTGAGTTATATTTTTTCAATAACAGGAGCTATAGCCACTGCATCACTCATAATATAGCCTTCTAGTTAGTTCTCGGGCGCCGTACACTAATTTATATCGAATGACATTGCTGGCCCGTGTATCATTAAAGTTGGCGTGTTCTTTCATATTCTAGGTTGAATGAAAGAAAATTATATCGAATAAAAAAATATTAATTTAAATTAAATTTTAAATTAAATAAAATTTAATTTAAAATTTAAAAAAAATATCGAAAATTACATCGAAATTATCGGCTTTGTGTGACTAGTGCTATGTAATTTTGTATTTTTGCCTCATCACTATCAATAAGTTCAATACATTCAACATACATGTGGACAAATATATATATTTCAGCATATATGTGGACAACTCTATAGGCTTCAATATTGTCTATTGAATTTAAAATTAAATAATGAATTTTTTCACTGACATGGGTTGAAATTTTTATTAATTCTACAACTCTTTGTCAATTTATTTTCAGGTGGGGATTTACGGATGGGATGTGGGATTTTCGCTGCCGGTGGAAAAAGAGGAAAACAAATGTTACAAGGTCGAGCTTGTATTAACCGCATCATCCAATTCAGCTCCAACTTATTCACATCTCGAGATGTGTCGATCCCCATTAGTTACAGACGTCGTCCTACAACTCATCGGTACAGGTTAGTTCTTGGAAGAAATTAAGTGACGCATTTTGTTAATAATAATTGCAACGAAAGTTATGTTAGACAAACTATTTAGACTTGAGCTCTCAAGTTTCTGAGAGCGTGGAAGGCTCTGCTATTATTATTATTTTTTTTCAATGAACGATAATCATATAAACTACAATAGGTAATTATTTAGTAAATTTTATTGCGTATCGAAATTAAAGTTGAACTTGGCAAACTTGCAACGTATAAAGTTTTAATTTATTTATTACGTTATTTAAAATTGTGAAAGATTATAGCAAGGATTTACGAATTTATTCAACTCGAGTACTTCCCTGATGGAAGTTTCAAGTTTCAATTGAGCGAATATTTTGCCTTAGATGTCTCAAAAAGCAGAAACCATCATATTTTAGCTGTCAAACAAATGGAAATAAGCAACAACATGACTTACGGATTTCTGTGGATTGGCGCAATTTATCTCAGAGTTGCCACGAAAGATGGGAAAGAATATTAGTCTCAGGGATCGGATTATTAAAACATGTCAAATGCGTGTGAGCGAAGCGCTAGCAGTGTTCTGTACACAAGACATCAGAAGTTAGTACAATAAAGTGAATGTTTAAGCAATACACCCGCGATAGGTGAGCAATAACTCTAGATATATCAGTCAGTAACGCTGCCTGGGTGCGTTCTTTGGCATGCTTTGATAGTTAGTCATTTCATATGCTTTATAGATCAACTTTCTTGTTGCCTATATTTCGAAGAGGAAAGGGAAGGGCCAACGGTTCGGGTCGAGTTGGATGCTGCTGACGAACCGTTACTTTACATTCCTGGCAACTCTTCTTCGACGACGAAGCTTCAACCAGGAAGCAACTTATTTAAAGTGTCTCTGATGGAAAAAAATGCCACCCATGCCACCCCGCTGATGACTTTGTCAGCCGCGATGGTTGATCCAAACGCTTTTGAATCTAATAGTTCAATCAGCTGGCTGGAGCGGACGGTGCTGGTGCAGCTGACAACACATTCGCAACGTTGGAAGGCGCGTATGGTAAGCGTTTATTAAACTTCTAAGTCCTTTTGACAAAATTTAATAAATAACAACTATAACGGACCGGATGTGGGTTGAACGATCTCGAGTTTAAATATTTTTACATTTGTTGTCATTTGATAAATCAATCCTTCAATCAATGGAGTCGATAGGCAAATAAGTTAAACCTTCATTTATTATGGCATGCATAACCATTCATTTGAGCTCAGCATCTCCCAGAATTTGTGATCAATTATTTTTTCTGTTTCGTATATTAAATTCAGAGACTCACGGGTTATTCAACCATTCAATTGCTGCCTAGCATTACTAAGTATAGGCTATGTATGTTTCCACATTTTTTACGTTTGGTTCATAAATAAACGAATTTTAAATCGAACCACAACAAATAGATCTTTTCCTCGAATTTGACGAAATTTTGTTTGATCGAATTCATGTTGATGGAGCTAATGCCATTTGACCTGCAGGTAGATACGCTGAGTCGTGTGCTGGATCTAAGCGACAACATCGTTGAAAATAGATCTTTTGATCGAATTTGACGAAATTTTGTTTGATAAAATTCATGTTGATCGATCCAATGCTATATGACCTGCAGATAGATGCGCTAAGTCGTGTGCTGGATCTAAGCGACGATATCACTGAGAATAGATCTTTTCCTCGAATTTGGCGAAATTTTGTTTGATCGAATTCATGTTGATGGAGCTAATGCCATATGACCTGCAGGTAGATACGCTGAGTCGTGTGCTGGATCTAAGCGAGGATATCACTGAGAATGGATCTTTTCCTCGAATTTGACGAAATTTTCTTTGATCGAATTCATGTTGATCGATCTAATGCCATATATGACCTGCAGGTAGATACGCTGAGTCGTGTGCTGGATCTAAGCGACGACATCACTGAGAATGTCTCCCAACCGAAGTCCTTACCGAAGTCCTTATCACTGCTGTCGAACCGAGTACCGCGGGCTGTACTCTCACTTCAACGAATATTAGCAGACATGTGAGGAACATGCGAGTGATATGTTATGGCTTTTTGTGATGGGAATTAGAATTGTTTCTATTCGTAATTACTCTCATTTTGAATGCAATCCGATTGCCGATGTCATCAGTTACGCACAGAACAATAGTGGGCTGATTTTTTTAATTCGTTAATAATTACGAATTATATATGATAAAAAATATTAATTTTGTGTGATCGTAAACCCAGTAATAACTTATGATGAAGATCCAGAAGTACAGAGACGTGTTTTCCTTTGATGAAACTTAGTGTTTTTATACCTTCTACTGACGAGTGACTTAATTCTCCTAATGCACTGGTTGCGTTTCACGTAAAACATTTGAGCAACACTTTCCACTCCATTACTAGAACTCGTACAATTCTTTTAATGGCTCATTTTATTACGGTGTCCGCACAAGCGGAGTTTGTGATAGCATGTATGCCTGCTGGTGTGACTCTTCTAAATTAGCATTTATCTCTTAATCAAATTAAGAACATATATAATATTATATGGAGGTTTCATTGAAGATCAGAGAATTTATTTTATTTCTCTTATTTATTTATTTATTTAAGATCAATAAAATAAATTCTATGGTCTTCAATGAAACCTGCTTAAAAGAACAAATTCTGCCAACATATACTAATATCATACGGTTGCACTTTACCTTAACCCTCGTCGGATTGCATAGGCACTATTGGGCCCCGTTTAACCTATATGCAGTCAGTTTAATCTTTATGCAGTATTTAACCTTTAACAATGATGCAGTCTGACAACTATAAGAGCGTATAGGTATAGCAAATCGGTCTTTGAATTAGTTTTTCTACACTACAGAGCCCCGGATGCACCTGTGGTTGTGCGTCGACACGTGTCGGAGCTGGCAGACCAGGCGGCCCAGGTTTTGATGACGCAACTCCAAGAACTTCACGAGCTGCTCGCTCCCTACCACGAGCAATTGACGAGCTTGGCGAGGCGCCTGACGTCTTTTTTGGATTTCCCTCGACAAAGTCTTGAAAGAACTAGTGGGTTTTGAAAATTGTTGCTGAAAAGAACAAGTTTACTGGCTTGTTGTCCGAATGTTACGATTTTTTAAGTATGTTTTCTGAGTATTGGAAGTTTTCAACAGTCCAGTATATTGTTAATTTTTGATGATGCTTGCTGAATATGGTGAATTTGGATGATGATGAAGATGAATATCATGAGTTTTGGCAATGATGCCTGCATATGGTGAGTTTCGAATACAGTAACTGAATTTGGCGAGCTGCAATTATGGTGGTTCCTGAATCGAGGCTTCAGTAATCGTGAAGTGTGAATGTAAATTATAGGAAATAATTCCAAAGACTGTCTTCGCTCAGCTGCGATTTATATTTAATATGTCTGATTGCTGAATAATATAACTGGCTTTTTTTGTTGAGTTAGTTTTATTTATTTGTACAGTGAAGCTTTATTCGTGACAAGACTTTCAAGCTTGAAATTCTGCTCATTCAGTGTGTGCCACAAGATAGCGCCGAGTTACCTGGAGCGGGACTGTTAGGCGCGCGCTGGTTACTAAAAACCATCTCGCCCGAACAGGGACTCGAACCCTGGACCCTCAGGTTAAAAGCCTGATGCTCTACCGACTGAGCCATCCGGGCACTGCGTGTTACATGATTCTTCTTATTAATATTGCTGACTTGCTGTCAGATTTACCTCGTAAAATATTTTGTAGTTAAATGGCAGCCAAAAACAATTATTTTCTTCTGCAATTCTTGTATGTTTGTTTTCTATGTTTTCTAATTTCTGCAGAGCTGCAAGATCGATTGGAATCAACACGCTTCGTTTTGGAGTCACTCCGAAATTTGGACTTGGAAAACCAGCAGGTGTGTTTAATGCTGTTTCACACCTCATTACGGAAGCTCTGCGGTTTGGATCGCATTTGGAACAGTTATATTAGATGTTATTTAAAATCACACAATATTGCACCACCATTTGCTGTATATAGTGAATTGATTCACTCCTCGCCTTAAGCTCGGACGAAGTGAACAAAAATTTACTTATAAAACGGTGAATATTTAAGCAGTGGTCTCGAGGGCTGTATATCGTGTGAAAGGCCTGAGGCTTCCAGATAAGAATAAAATATGATATAAATATCACCTGATCAGAATTGGATATATTTTCTACATGACGCTGGCCATGAAATAAAGTAGCACATTATCTAAAGCCGCCAATTTGATAAATTATATTAAAATTTTCTACTTCAATAATTTATGAAATATAGCAGCACATTAACTAAAGACGTAAATTTGATAAATTATATTTTCTACTTCAATAATTTATAACGTTTTAACATTGTGCGCAACACTTGCAATTTACACCTGTACATAAGTGCGTTTTGAGGTTTTATTTTCAAAATTGCACCCACATACTCAAAACCAAAATGAAATCAGCTGCAAATTAGTAACTACAAGCGTCAGGCTACACGACTAATACCCCCACACGTGTCAGGCTACACGAATAATACCCCCACGTGTCAGGCTACACGAATAATACCCACACGTCAGGCTACACGACTTATGCCCCCACACATGTCAGGCTACACGAATAATGCCCCCACGCGTCAGGCTGCACGACTAATGCCCACACGTGTCAGGCTACACGAATAATACCCACACGCATCAGGCTACACGAATAATACCCACACGTGTCAGGCTACACGACTTATGCCCTCACGCACGTCAGGCTACACGATTAATGCTCCCACGCACGTCAGGCTACACGACTAATGCCCCCACGCACGTCAGGCTACACGACTAATGCCCCCACGCACGTCAGGCTACACGACTAATGCCCCCACGCACGTCAGGCTACACGACTAATGCTCCCACGCACGTCAGGCTACACGACTAATGCCCCCACGTGTCAGGCTACACGAATAATACCCCCACGTGTCAGGCTACACGAATAATACCCCCACGCGTCAGGCTACACGAATAATACNAAGGTGGTGTGCCAAGAAGAATGGTATAAAATACCAGTCAGCATCTGCAAATCATTGGTCGAGACGTATAGAAATAGACTGGTATCTGTTGAGCTGAATAAAGGGTATTCAACCAAGTATTAAATTAAAATAATGCGGATTTATTGTTTTGTACGAATACTTTTTTCACCCGAAAAAGTGAACATGTTGCATTGTTTTTTTGTTGCATTGAGATTTAATTTCTTTTGATAGTATTTTTGAATACTATGCGTCTCTATACATAATTTAAATCTTTTTTCCTGTTAAGTTTGTGTACTTACATACATTAAAATACGATTTTTCAAGTGTACGAATATTTATTTCCCCCCACTGTATACAGGTCAAGGCAGGGGGCAAGTAAGTTATGCACAACATGAGAGTGGTCGGCGTGGCACGTATTCTGCTGCGGAAGTTTGTAGAGCGGCGGTACACGGAATAAATAAGTTCTAAATCAGCAAGAACTATTTGAATGATACATAAGTTCCATATAAGAATTGTATAAACTGTCCCCGAGTTCTCTTTGTGAACTATATTAATAGCATACGAGTTCTCTGTGGAAATTGTATCTTTATTCTCTGTATGTTAACTTCATAAGTGTTATATACGAGTTCTCTGTGTGAACTGCACGAATTGATCACGAGTTCTCTTATTAAACTGCATGAATGGTATACAAGTTCTCTGTCTGAACTGCATGAATGGCGTACGAGTTCCCTATATGAACTGCATCAATGGAACGGCCTCCCTGATAGTATCGTTGACGCTCCGAGTATGAAGGCCTTCAGGAACAGACTAGACGAAGCTATGCAGGAGCATATGTTCAGTCTTAAAATG
The DNA here is from genome assembly GCF_000764305.2 of Hyalella azteca. Lineage (NCBI taxonomy): Eukaryota > Metazoa > Arthropoda > Malacostraca > Amphipoda > Hyalellidae > Hyalella > Hyalella azteca. Next base: position 125,528 of record NW_025946552.1, read on the forward strand.
CCTAGCAAATTATGGACCAGGCAATAAGTCCAGACGAAGCTATGCAGGAGCATATGTTCAGTCTTAAAATGCCTAGCAAATTATGGACCAGGCAATAAGTCCAGCAGCTATCTCAACCAATCGTAAATTATGGAAAGATCGGGTTCCAGAGGCTGGATCCCTCGTGGAATCAAGTCACGAAAAGTACAAGAATCGGCAACAGGCCATGGGCCTATTTCTTCAACACCGACACTTCTATTCTATTGGTATTCGAGTTCTCTGTATTAACTGCATGAATGGCATTCGAATTTTAGGAACTAAATTTATGAATCGTATAACTTCCTTCCGTTCAATTCTTCTATAGTTTCGTGCCCTAATTGAAAACGTGCGCCGATTTTATTACTTTATGAGGATCTTCCTTCTCTCTCCTCCGCGGTCAGCGTCGGTCTACAGTTACACGAGCTCTCGCCTGTCCCTGTTCTGAATATCGCTTTGGCCAGGCAAAGATTTCCTAATCCATGGAAGTTTTTTGTGCGCATTTACCGAGCATTATAGCTCATAGATTTAAGAAGTCAGTAGGTCATCGATATTAGTTCTCTTATAGATGACTTTCCCATTCGGTGCATTGCATCATTGTATTGCGCCTAAAAAAACAAAATGATAATTATTCAGATTATGCAGATTAAAACATGACGTTTAAAATAACAGATGAAGATTCGATAAATCGAGCAATTTGCGCACTATGGCTACTTTGATGCACATTTCAAGAGATTGTAGCGATAAGTGAAGCAGTTATGGCGGCCTCTGCCTCCTCACATCAATCCAAGATTGTTATGGCGCCGGCGATTCGATACGATTGGGGTACGCGGCTCAAGTGACGGATGGAGTGGGTGGGAGAGGCGAGGGATTAAGTGAAGCTGAGTCACTTGGTAGGGCGGCGAAGCCGGTGCAAAAGTTTACAAACAAAAACACACAAACAACACGCACTGGCGCGGGCTACAAGACGCGTTACGACGGAACCTTGTTAGCCCAGTCAAGCGCTCTCTCGTATGATGTAGTCATACGGTAAGGATATCATGGTTATAGTCATGATGCAACTATGATATGGTCATGGGACGCCTGTGATATGGTCGTGATAAGATCATGATGCAGCTATGATATGGTCATGAAATGGTCATGGTACGGCTGTGATATGGTCGTGATATGATCATGGTGCAGCTGTGATATGGTCATGGTGCAGCAGTGATATGGTCATGGTGCAGCGGTCATGGTGCAGCAGTGATATGGTCATGATGAAGCTGTGATATGGTCATGGTGCAGCAGTGATATGGTCATGATTCAGCAGCGATATGGTCATGGTGCAGCAGTGATATGGTCATGGTGTAGCTGTGATATGGTCATGGTGCAGCAGTGATATGGTCATGATGAAGCTGTGATATGGTCATGGTGCAGCAGTGATATGGTCATGATTCAGCAGCGATATGGTCATGGTGCAGCAGTGATATGGTCATGGTGTAGCTGTGATATGGTCATGGTGCAGCAGTGACATGGTCATGGTGTAGCTGTGATATGGTCATGGTGCAGCAGTGACATGGTCATGATGAAGCTGTCAGCGACGAGTTCTGCGACAGTTATCAGCTGGCAGGACAAAAAGCTTTACCGTGCGCGATGAAGTTTACGTGTCACTGGTGACACCTTGACGAGTCTGACCCTCAAAACAATGGACAAATGCCTCTTGTGTTCTAACTTGGGATCTGACTCATGTGACAATCACCGCTGTTCTCGACTCGACTAGTAGGCTAGTCGACTGATGGGGCCGTGAGTTCGTTGAGTAACTTGAGTCGTATGACTCAGAGTGACTTGAGTCATACGACTTGAGTCATACGGTTGAGTGACTTGAGTCGTATGACTCAGAGTGACTTGAGTCATACGACTTGAGTCATACGGTTGAGTGACTTGAGTCGTATCGGCATCTCCATCGCCTCACACACTCCCAGTCACTGAGACATGCCTTACCCTGCCTCTAACTGTGGTTTATAATTGTGGGTCTTAAAATTGGTTCATGGATACGACAATTAAGGTGAAATGCTCCAGTTCAATGCTGATTAAACGAAAAATGCTATAAATAATGTGACGATAGTTTTGTACCGGTTACAAAAATAACATAGAATAGACCATGAACGCCCTTTCGAATGTTTAGCAATGGTCACCACTAAACTGATAACGTTGCATGCCCAGATGAAAGAGCTCAAAAATCTGAACATTCAGAGGAACAAGTTCAAAGTGTTGAATGTTCGTAATATGCCCTAGTCTCTTGTTGTTGAGCTCTAGCAAAAGCATATTAATCGTCCACTACTTCTGACGTTTCAAAAATTATTTATTCGTCGCCAATAATTTGTCATGGTTTCGTCTGCACTGTTGTTGTGGCCGTTGTTACAAGGTTTATTAAATTATTTTTTATTACAATAGTCTCATATGCATATAAGTATGCTGACAGTTCTGGTCTGCTGACCTCTTCACTGCAGGAGCTGACACTACAGTTGCTATGGCTGTCCCAGAGCGGTCCTTCTAACGGCTGGTGTGGTCGCCTGAACAACACTTCTGTGATCTCCATCTCATGCCAGTCTCCGCCCGACACACTCCATCTGAAGGTGCTCTAACTTATATGCTTTTATTATTATACGGTATATTCAGGGTGGGCAGTAGCGCACTACATGTAGCGGCCGCTACATTTCAAAGTAGCGGTGCCCAGCTAGTAGCGGTATTTAATAACATGCTGGTCTCCGCCCGACACACTCATTCTGAAGGTGCTCTAATTTATTTGCTTTTATTATTTTTATTATTATTTGGTATTTTGTATGGTAATTATTATTATTATATGGTATATATTGGAAACATGCTGGTCTCCGCCCGACACCCTCATTCTGAAGGTGCTCTAATTTATTTGCTTTTATTATTTTCATTATTATACGGCATATTGTATGGTAATTTTTATTATTATATGGTATATTGTATGGTAATTTTTATTATTATATGGTATATATTGGAAACATGCTGGTCTCCGCCCGACACACTCATTCTGAAGGTGCTCTAATTTATTTGCTTTTATTATTTTTATTATTATATGGTATATTGTATGGTAATTTTTATTATTATATGGTATAT
>NW_025946552.1:129019-133590 GCF_000764305.2 Hyalella azteca
AGCAGAAGTTGTGTAATGTGTATCAATTTGCCCTCATGTTTCTAGTCGCCTAGCCTGCCACACGGCATCTAACTGCTCGCACCACATACTTATAAACCACACGGCATCTAACTGCGCGCACCACATACTTATATACCACACGCCATCTAACTGCTCGCACCACATACAATATATGCCGTACGCTATTGCAATATAGAAGTTTTTCCATCTAGAGCATAGAAACTGCAGCTAAATAGTTATGCAAAATGCCCGGATTACGTCCTCATCACGAGTCCAGGAAGTGTACACTGTTAGAAAAATTCCCGTTAACGGCATTACCGTCGTTTCAGTGGCCGGTCGGCACGTGAAAATAAACACCGTTTCGCCGTTTTTATTCTAATTTAACACTAGAAGTCGGTAAAACATCTGATAAAAACGGCGTAACTGTTTATTTTCACAGGGCGACCGGCCACTAGAACGCCAGTGGGACCGTTTTTCACCGTTTTTTCTAACAACTGCGTGTACACTGCCTTTTAATTGGTGTACACTGCCTTTTTGGTGTACACTGCCTTTTAATTGGGGTCGAAACTCCCAGCCCTTTTAAAAAAATGGCGCTTCCACTCCATGGATAAGTTTTGTTTTCACAACACGTAAACTGTCAACTCAGCGACTGTGGAAATGTCTCTGTAACCTTGTGGACCCAAAGCTAAGGAGGTCTGCACGTTAACTAATAAAGTGTATTTGTGCATGTTCAGCGAAAATGTTTATGTCAATAATCTCATGACCGCGATCTCATAACTTCAATCATAAAATGAATGTGCTGAATAATCATGATATTCTAATAATGCCACGACGCGCTAACATCAACTGTCGTTGGGTTTATTAATATAGGCATGAGATAATTAATTACTAAATTATTCATATTAATTATATAATTTAAATATAATTAATATAGGGCATGAGAGGCAGGAGTCTCAACCGACATCCTCATTATATGATGGAGCGCGTAACTATACTATTTTTAAAATGTGGGCGACTGTACTTTACTACTTTTTGAAAACTAAATATGCAAGGAGAAATTATTACAAACCGTCTTTAAAAATAACCCGTCTTAGTTGTCAATTTATTCCCTCTAATTCAAATTGTTAACAATTATTAGTTTATAATATATATTGTATGGTAATTTTTATTATTATATGGTATATATTGGAAACATGCTGGTCTCCGCCCGACACACTCATTCTGAAGGTGCTCTAACTTATATGTCTTTATTATTATTTATTTATTATTATATGGTATATTATAACATGCCGGTCTTAGTCCGACGTCTTCATAGTAAAGGTGCTTAAACTTATAAGATTTATTTGTTGTGGGTGACTACACTTTAATACAAGTTATTTATTTACTATTAAACAAGTAATTTACCGCTTCAAAAATTTAATTGTTATATTTATTGAATAAATTCAGATAATATATTAACAAGTGAGAGGGAATAAATAAGAAGCAATTTTGGCTCGTCATGCTCTGAATTTATAAATTACGAACTCAGCTTTCTTCTTTTGTTGTACAAACTTTAATTAACACATTATAATGCGATGGGAAAGTATGGCTATTCACTGCAATAAATCATTTACGACAGTGATCGAAGAATCTTCAATCCAATGGAATAATATCTTAATTTACACGCATATTTTATTTTCTAGTCCTTTATTTATGATTTGTCGGCACATTCGAAGTTATAATTTTTAATTTCAATGCCATATTTTCAGTTTTAGTTCTCCGTATTTGGACTAACCGCATGAATTACATGCGGGACTAGCAATCACGGGGACTCACGCTGCGCATGCGGGACTAGCAATCACGGGGACTCACGCTGCGCACGCGGGACTAGCAATCACGGGGACTCACGCTGCGCACGCGGGACTAGCAATCACGGGGACTAGCGCTGCGCATGCGGGACAAGCAATCACGGGGACTCACGCTGCGCGTGCGGGACTAGCAATCACGGGGACTAGCGCTGCGCATGCGGGACTAGCAATCACGGGGACAAGCGCTGCGCATGCGGGACAAGCAATCACGGGGACTAGCGCTGCGCATGCGGGACAAGCAATCACGGGGACTAGCGCTGCGCGTGCGGGACTAGCAATCACGGGGACTCACGCTACGCATGCGGGACTAGCAATCACGGGGACTCGCGCTGCGCAGGCGGGACTAGCAATCAATAACCGCTATGCCTCCACAACTTTTACAAGTACAATAATCCTAAAATTTAATGCACGCTCGCAAGTTTGAAATGAAAGGAAAGCCGTGCGTTCTTGCGATGCGCAATGCGTTTTTCGGTAAACCGCGCAAGCTCATCATCCGCTAACCGCCATATGTAGCTGCAGCGTCTTGCAGGCCGCTGCAGAAGTTGTGTATCAATTTGCCCTCATATTACTAGTCGCACAGCCTGCCACACGGCATCTAACTGCTCGCACCACATACTTATATACCACACGGCATCTAACTGCTCGCACCACATACTTATATACCACACGGCATCTAACTGCTCGCACCACATACTTATATACCACACGGCATCTAACTGCTCGCACCACATACTTATATACCACACGGCATCTAACTGCTCGCACCACATACTTATATACCACACGGCATCTAACTGCTCGCACCACATACTTATATACCACACGGCATCTAACTGCTCGCACCACATACTTATATACCACACGGCATCTAACTGCTCGCACCACATACTTATATACCACACGGCATCTAACTGCTCGCACCACATACTTATATACCACACGGCATCTAACTGCTCGCACCACATACTTATATACCACACGGCATCTAACTGCTCGCACCACATACTTATATACCACACGGCATCTAACTGCTCGCACCACATACTTATATACCACACGGCATCTAACTGCTCGCACCACATACTTATATACCACACGGCATCTAACTGCTCGCACCACATACTTATATACCACACGGCATCTAACTGCTCGCACCACATACTTATATACCACACGGCATCTAACTGCTCGCACCACATACTTATATACCACACGGCATCTAACTGCTCGCACCACATACTTATATACCACACGGCATCTAACTGCTCGCACCACATACTTATATACCACACGGCATCTAACTGCTCGCACCACATACTTATATACCACACGGCATCTAACTGCTCGCACCACATACTTATATACCACACGGCATCTAACTGCTCGCACCACATACTTATATACCACACGGCATCTAACTGCTCGCACCACATACTTATATACCACACGGCATCTAACTGCTCGCACCACATACTTATATACCACACGGCATCTAACTGCTCGCACCACATACTTATATACCACACGGCATCTAACTGCTNGGTACGTCTTATGTACAAGTTTCACGTTAATTTAATGAACAAAAACGTATACCGCCGTATCCCATCAAAGAATAACTTCAGAACTTGAAATTCACTCTGATGGTTTTATTTAGTTCGGGTCTGATTATTTTACACTCTTTTTTTGGAAGTGTATTAACCGTGTTTGTTTTTCTTCAGTCTGACGGTTTTATTTACTTCGTGTCCGGTTACTTCACACTCTTTACTTGGGTGTGCATTAACCGTGTTTGTTTTTCATTATAATGAGAAATATCTGTAGGAAATTACAAAAATGTCTCATTTATAACCTGGGAAAACACACAGGCATTGCTTACAAAAATATAACTCGGTACTCACTGCAGTGAGTGACAGAGAGCGCATTTTCTCGTCGACGAAAATTTGAGGTCACGGACAGACGGACGGACAGACAGACTGACATGACGAGCACAATAGTGCATTTTTCCCATAAATGAGAAAAAGCGCAAAAAATATGGCCATTAATTTCGGAAATTTTTTTGGGGAAATCTGTGCAGGTAATGAAATACGCTAAAATATGGCCATTAATTTCGGAAATTTTTGGGGGAAATCTGTGCAGGTAATGAAATGCGCTAAAAATATGGCCATTAATTTCGGAAATTTTTTTGGGGGGAAATCTGTGCAGGCGATGCGGTGCTGTTGGGAGGTGCAGAGGCAGTGACGTGGGACGGGCGACATGTTCACCCTCTGGTACGCGACACGTGCACCCACTTGCTGCTCCTGCTCCTTCACAGCTCACCCGTCGTAGCCGTCACCCTTGAGGTGGATGTCCTCCACCACCGCACCCTACACGTCATCGCGGGGGGTCTGGTGGTCACCCTAGACCATCTGGGGCAGGTGAAAAGTAGACCATCTGGCGCAGGTGAAAAGTAGACCATCTGGGGCAGGTGAAAAGTAGACCAGCTGGGGCAGGTGAAGTAGACCATCTGGTGCAGGTGAAGTAGACCACCTGGCGCAGGTGAAGTAGACCATCTGGGGCAGGTGGAGTAGACCATCTGGCGCAGGTGAAAAGTAGACCATCTGGCGCAGGTGAAGAGTAGACCATCTGGGGCAGGTGAAGTAGACCATCTGGCGTGGGTGAAGTAGACCATCTGGCGCAGGTGAAGTAGACCATCTGGCGCAGGTGAAGTAGACCATCTGGGGCAGGTGA